>NW_015412979.1:0-1821 GCF_001527695.2 Protobothrops mucrosquamatus | reverse complement strand
GGCGCGGCGGAAGGAAGGGAGATCAGGGATCACCCTGATCTCTGGGGGCAGCTCATTCCAGAGGGTGGGAGCTCCCACAGAGAAGGCCCTCCCCCTTGGGGTCGCCAGCCGGCACTGTCTGGCCGACGGCACCCTGAGGAGACCCACCCTGTGGGAGCGTACAGGCCGATGGGAGGTAATCTGTGGCAGGAGGCGGTCTTGAAGGTATCCCGGTCCGCTGCCATGGAGCGCCTTAAAGATGATAGTCAGCACCTTGAAGCGCACCCGGAAGGCCACCGGCAGCCAATGCAGCTCGCGCAGCAGCGGCGTTACGTGGGAGCGACGAGTCCCTCCCAACACCGCCCGCGCGGCCGCATTTTGGACTAGCTGGAGCCTCCGGGTGCTCCCCAAGGGAAGCCCCATGTAGAGAGCATTTCTATTTCTATTTCTATTTCTATTTCTATTTCTATTTCTATTTCTATTTCTATTTCTATTTCTATTTCTATTTCTATTTCTATTTCTATTTCTATTTCTATTATTTCTATTTCTATTATTTCTATTTCTATTTCTATTTCTATTTCTATTTCTATTTCTATTTCTATTCCTATTCCTATTCCTATTCCTATTCCTATTCCTATTCCTATTCCTATTCCTATTTCTATTTCTGTTCCTATTCCTATTCCTATTTCTATTCTCTCCAGCTCACCCACCTCCCCATCCACAATTTTTCTGGTTCCCTGCTCTCACGTCCATTTTATTTTATTTTTTTAAAAAAAACTCTACCTGCCAAAATTTATGTCAACTCAATTGGCCACTGAGGATAATCACCGTTTTAGCTTTAAGCTAATAAAATTCTAATGTCTTCATCTGCCATTATCCTTTGTAGCTTGGCAAAAGTTCAGGAATGCTAAAAATTTCTACCCGACATCCTTTTTCTATTACACCAAGGTTTTCCTAAGTTAGAATTCATTTATACCCATTTAACAATATAGGCTAATGCTGAAAACTGAATGGCTTTACAAGAGTACCAACCCTAGGCCATAAAACCAGCCATTTCATCAGATGATTAACACGGGCTGGTCTTAAAAGCTATCAAATTAGGACTTGTGGTGTTTGAAATGCTTCACATGTATTCACCTGGGTAACTTTACAACTGTCACGTAGTTGCACTATAAGGAAGATCAGAGCTGAACTTTTGCACTAGGGCTGGGAGACCCAAATTCCCTCCTTAACTATGAAAACCAACTAGGTAATTTGGTTCTTACTTGTGTGTAGTGTGGACTGTGGACAGCACTTAATTTCATCGTAAATATGAGTCAGTTCTCCAGCATCCAAATATAAATCATGGGACCGTGGGTGTGCTGCAACGGCCATACGTGTGAAAAATGGTCATAAGTCACTTTTTTCTGTGCCGTTGTAAGTTCGAATGGTTACTAATTGAACTGTTGCAAGCCAAAGGGCTACCTGTATCTACGACCCTCTTGTAGAAGGAGAATTAAATGCAACTTCTCCTTTCAAGATACCTTGTAGAGAAGAATTCAGCTTTCAGGCATCACGTTGTCCAAGTCAACCCTTTGGCTCCTAAGCTTGGGGCTTACAAAATAATAATAATAATAATAATAATAATAATAATAATAATAATGATAATAATAATAATAATAATAATAATAATAATAATAATAATAATAATAATAATAATAATAATAATAATAATAATAATAATAATAATAATAATAATAAAGTTGGAAGGGACCTTGGAGGTCATCTAGTCCAACCCCCTGCTCAGGCAGGAAACCCTATACCATTTTGGACAAATGTCCGTCCAGTCTCTTCTTAAAAACT
>NW_015412978.1:0-1821 GCF_001527695.2 Protobothrops mucrosquamatus | reverse complement strand
ATCATTGGGGTGGCCTGGGGTGGAAATGTACAGCTGAGTATCATCAGCGTACTGATGGAAATCCACCCCAAAGCCACGGATGATCTCACCCAGCGGCTTCACATAAATATTGAACAATAGGGGGGAGAGGACCGACCCTTGTGGCACCCCACAAGTTAGGGGCCTTGGGGTCGACCTCTGTCCCCCTGCCAATACAGACACGTGTACACACACACAAACAAACACACACATACACATATACACATATGCAAACACACACACACACAGACACACACATATATCTATGTATTTTTCAGATTCGAAGCTGGGACCAGCTGAAGCCTGGACATCTCGACAGGCTTTACAGGACTTATACCAGAAAATGTTAGTAACAGATTTGGAGTATGCATTGGATAAAAAAGTGGAACAGGATCTGTAAGTATAAATAAGTGTGGATTACATTTTTTTAAAAAGATGCCAATAGTCCTTGACTTAACAACCATTCGCTTAACTAAGTTACAATGGCCTTGGGTTTACAACCTGTACTTGTGTTTACAATTATCACACCATCCCCCACAGTCACATGGTCGCAATTCAGGCACTTGGCAGCTGCCTTACATTTATGACCAGTTGCAGCATTCTGCAGTCACATAGTCCCAATTTGTAATCTTTTTTGCCAGTTTCTGGCAAAAAAAAGCCCATTGAAGAACTGGGGTTCATTTAATGACTACCATAAAAATTGTCATTAAATCCAGTCCAACTTGCAATAACTTACAACCAAAATTCTGGTCCCAGTTGTGATAAGTCCAGGACTATCTGTATATTCTCTTTTTTTTAACTGAGCAAGATCTGTGGAGACTGGAAAATTATTTTGAAAACTTGGATTTTAGCTGAAACTTCCGATTCTTTTTTCCTACACTGCAAGTGGTTGGTGGTAATATAAGAGAGATAATATAATAGCGATTTGGCTGATTTCAAGCACATATTAAGTCCCAATTTTAAAAAGGATAAGCTTTGTCGTTCAGCTTACAGACTTATAAAAAAAGAAAGAGGAGAAGGAAAACAGAAAGTTGGGAAACCATTCATTCAAGCCAAAGCCTTGGATGAATTTATATCCAGTTTAACCTTGGCTAATTTGCACTTCCTGTAGGTACTAAATATTAGCTGACAGTTTTTCACATCCCTGCCCAGTATCTGTGTCCAGAATGCATAGCCTTTCAATTCCAAGGCATTTGCTGCATCACAAGTGTAGTGTTCTACTTTGCAGAGAAGGAAGAAAGAAACTCCCTGCATTTGTAGATAGACAGGTACATTTTCCCCGTGTCACAATGTGCTTTTTGAGAGAGAAGTCATCCTTTCACTGGGCTTTTTTCTACTGAGCAATCTGGGTTTTTTTGATCCATACCAAAAAAGGGTAATACTCTCAATTCTTATTTCTTATTGTCAAGCTTTCTGACAGTCCTCATTGCCATGAATATTTTTGGTCAGTGCTGATGTTTGACATAAGTGTCAACAAGTGAAGAGAAGGGTTATGTAGATACACGGTCATAACATGAAGATAATATTTGTGGTACTCTAGAAGCTTCATTGAAACAGCACTCCCCTGTTCCCTTCTCCTTCAAGAGGGTATCATTCAGTGTGCTAGTTTTTATGTAACATGGAATAATGAAAGGTTCTCCTTTTTTTAGATGGAATCATGCCTTTAAGAATCAGATCACAACTTTACAGGGTCAAGCAAAAAACCGATCAAATCCAAATCGGAGTGAAGTTCAAGCAAACCTCTCTCTATTCCTAGAAGCAGCTAGTGGCTTCTATACGCAGGTGAGTCAAGGTGACCACGAT
>NW_015412977.1:0-1821 GCF_001527695.2 Protobothrops mucrosquamatus | reverse complement strand
TCCCATACCACAAGAACGCATGCCAACACAATTGCAAATCATGTGCTTCTAAGTAAAGAAGTCGTTTATTTCTCAGTGTAATCCATTCTTTAAGCCAAAGCAGGATAGCTGCTTGGTAATAAAGACTCCAATCCGGAAGTCCAAAGCCCCCTCTGTCTTTGGTTTCTTGTAACAGTTTGGTTTTAATTCATGCTTTCTTATCTTGCCATATAAATCTCAATATTGTTGCATTTAAATCATCAAAGAATTTCTTGCCCATTTTAACAGGAGCTCTTTGAAATAAGAAGAGTAGCCCTTTGTTTTCCAATGCTTAGCTCATCTTCTTAGACACTATAATTTTTCAAAACTTGATCAATATGCAACTTTTATGGAGTTGCAAATTGTCAGTTTAATAACAACAACAACAACAACAACAACAACAAAGTTGCAACAATGGTGCATTGGAAAATCTGCAAGAAATATTATTTGCCTGTAAGCAAGAACTGGTGGGATCATAAAATAGAGAAAGTCATAGAAAATGATAAAATGAAACTGGTCTGGGACTTCAGAATTCAAACAGACAAGCACCTGCAACATAACACCCTGGATTTAACAATTGTCAATAAGAAAGACAAAAAAGTCTGGATAGTGGATGTGACAGTGCCTGGAGACAGCAGAATAGACGAGAAAGAACTGGAGAAGATAACAAAATACAAAGATCTACAAATAGAAATAGAAAGACTGTGGCAAAGGCAAGCAAGGTTAGTACCAATAGTAACAGGTGCCTTGGATGCAATCCCAAAACAACGGAGCACCACTTGAACACCATTGACATTGACAAATTCGCCATTAGTCAATTGCAAAAGGCAGCCTTACTAGGAACTGCTTCCATCCTGCAACAATATCTGTAATACCATCAAACATCCACATCTGCCTATCCCAGGTCTTTGGTAAGGACTTGTTAGGTAGACAAAAATGCCAAATCCAGTCTGAACATCTGGCTGACTGTGCGATGATCAATAATAATAGAGTTGGAAGGGACCTTGGAGGTCTTCTAGTCCAACCCTCTGCTCAGGCAGGAAACTCTATACCATTTCAGGCAAATGGTTGTCCAGTCTCTTCTTAAAAACTTCCAGTGTTGGAGCATTCACAACTTCTGAGGCAGGTTGTTCCACTGATTAATTGTTCTAACTGTCAGAAATTTCTCCTTAGTTCTAGGTTGCTTCTCTCTTTGATTAGTTTCCATCCATTGCTTCTTGTCCTGCCTTCAAGTGCTCTGGAGAATAGCTTGACTTTTAATTAATATATTTCTGCAATATATATGGAACACAATTCCAGAAATGCTCTGAGTGGTTTAGCCAAACCCAGTGACAACAAATTTCCCTCTATTTGGCTAAAGTCTTAGTAGAGTACTAGCATAGTACTTCAACTGTGTTTTATGTAGGACAAATGTTTATATCTTTGATTAGGGAACAAAACTTATGAACTTTTGACACCCTTTCATAAATGAATCATATCACAGCACAAACCTTTATTTCTATGGGTTATTGCAGTTATCAAGAAACTTCCTTAAATGCTAACGGCACAAACCTATATATGTTTACTTGGAAATAAATCTCAGTGAGTTTAGTTCCATATAAATAGACACAGAACTCTACCATTAAAACAGCAGCAAGGCATAGATTTAAATCAAAGCCCCACCAGGACCATTTTTGTGCTAGTGGTTTATAGCATCTTATAGTGTCATCTAGTCATCACTATGGTGATATAAAGCCTGTCTTCATTTCTGATATATCAGCATAGCCATGGCTAAATTATGCTCTAGGATGCTATGAATCATTG
>NW_015412976.1:0-1821 GCF_001527695.2 Protobothrops mucrosquamatus | reverse complement strand
TCCCATTTCCTTTCCTTCCTTCTTTCCTTCACCTCCCCCTTTGTCCCTTCCTCCTTCCCTGCCTCTCTCCAATTTCCCTTCCTTCTTTCCTTCACCTCCCCCTTTGTCCCTTCCTCCTTCCCTCCCTCTCTCCCATTGCCCCTTCCTTCCTTCCTCGTTCCTTCATCCTGTGCTACGCCGCCCAGATCCCAGCCTGGTTTTGGCAGGCAGCAACCCAACACGGCTCTTCCTGTGCATGCGTAGAGGCAGAGGAGAGCGCACAGGCAGGGCGGGGATGTGGCCGGTTCACCTCCCGTTTTCAGGCATATCCGTTAGAACCGGCTTACATGAAGAAGTGACTTCCCCCCCCTCTAATAATTGACTTTCTCCTAGCTTCTCCAGCTTTCCCTAGCAGGAAGAGATCAGCCCCACTCGCTTGTCTGATCCAAGGGTTCATGGGCATCCCAAGACCCGCTCCAGGCCCCCACTAAGCCACGATTCCTGGTTTGTAGAAAAGATGGGGGAGAAAGGCGATCAGTCAGCCAAGAGCCCAGCTGTTTCAGACTTTAAGCCAGGGCTTTTCAACTTGGCGGGCGGGCAGGCCGGCCGTGGTGGAAATGGGGAAGGGTTAAATGCTGCGCAACAGTGGGGAGGGGGAGAGAGTCAGGCGGGCGTGTTTCTTCCTCCACACCCGCTTTCTGTTGGCTTTGCCTAGCGCGCGTGAGTAAGAAGAGGGAGGGGAAGGGCAATACAGATCCCGCTGACCTGCGTGCACCAGCAGAAGTCACTCCGGTTGCTGCACAATGAGTCCCTGGGGAGGGCGGGGCCTTGCTCTGCACCTGCGCTCTTCGTGTGCCCCCTGCAGGGCACGTTCGGTAGGGTTTGTGCAGGCTGCCCCCAAGCAGCATTTCCCACAAACAAGTGAGCTGGGAACAAGCAGAGCGGGGGGGGGGGGGAGAGGAAGGCGACGCGGGGGGGAGGAAGGCGACGCCGCGTACCACCAGCCAGGTGGTCGCGTACCACCAGTGGTACGCGTACCACCAGTTGAAAAGCCCTGTGTTAAAAGAATGGAAATAATCAGATGGAAGAGAGGGAGAGAGAGAACAAGAAAGGAGCTGTGTGAAGTTTTATGCCTGGCCAGGATGAAAGGCGAGAACTCTGATCTGCTATTTTGTGTGAAAGAGTTAAGTAGAAAGCTATGTATTTCTTGAGGTTCCTATAGTTTGGAAGGTGACAAGAGAGGGGAAAACCCCTCTCCAAGGGGGGTGGAATTGTCCCCCTAACAGCTTTTGAAATCAGGCAATTTAGGAAAGAATTGCCCAAACTAATAGAAGATCCTATTGAAGTAGGAAAACATGTTAGTAATGTTTTTAGGACCAATGGAATATTCATGGAGAGAAATGCAACCCATTTTTAACATGTTTACACCAGAGAAGAACGGGATGATTAGGTGAGCAGCTAAGGAACAATGTAAGAAAAATTTTCCACAAAAGAATGAACAGGCTGAGATCCCTGTTGCAGATCCAAAGTGGGATGGTAACAGGCGTGCAGAGAGGAATGCTATGGCTGATTATAGGGGATATTTAATAGAAGGTATTAAAAATGCAGTGCCCCAGAGTCTTAACATTCAGAAGGCACTGTTGTTAGAACAAGGAAAGGAGGAAACACCAACCGAATGGTTAGAAAGATTAAAAAGCCAACTTCAAAAGTATGAACATTTGGATCCTGGTAATCCAGGACATCAAATGATTGTGAAATATCAATTTGTAAGGAAAGCATGGGAAGGTATTAGGGTAAAAATGCAGAAATTAGACACATGGAAAACTAAAACAATAGAAGATT
>NW_015412975.1:0-1821 GCF_001527695.2 Protobothrops mucrosquamatus | reverse complement strand
AATTGGAAACACAGCTGGTAATATTTGGTTTTAATTCGGCTTTTATCGGGGTTTATTTTTTGTATTTCTGTATTTTTGTATTTTGCATTTTTTGTATTGTGTGTATATTATTTGTTTTTAATATGCTGTGAACCGCCCTGAGTCCTATGGGAGAAGGGCGGTATACAAATTAAATTATCTATCTATCTATCTATCTATGGTTGTTAAGTGAATCTGTATTCTCCCCCCCATTGACTTTACTTGTGAGGTCAGCAAAGGGGATCACACTGCGACCGTCGTAAATATGACTCAGTTGCCAAACGGCCGAATTTTGATCATGTGTCCACAGGGATGCTGTACTGGTCAGAAGTGTGGAAAAATGGTCATAAGTCACCGTTTCAGTGCCATTGTAACTCTGAGTGGTCACAAAATAAACTGTTGTAAGTCGACGACTACCTGTACAAATGTGCAGAGTACAAAGTCACCTATCAGGTAGCCTACAGGTAATCCTCGACTTACGGCTGCAATTGGGCCCAGAATTTCCATCGCAAAAGCAAGCTGAATAATAATAATAAAGTTGGAAGGGACCTTGGAGGTCATCTAGTCCAACCCCCTGCTCAGGCAGGAAACCCTATACCATTTCAGACAAATGGCTGTCCAGTCTCTTCTTAAAAACTTCCAGTGTTGGAGCGTTCACCACTTCTGGAGGCAGGTTGTTCCACTGGTTAATTGTTCTAACTGTCAGGTAGTTTCTCCTTAGTTCCAGGTTGCTTCTCTCCTTGATCAGTTTCCACCCGTTGCTTCTTGTCCTGCCTTCAGGCGCCTTGGAGAATAGCTTGACTCCCTCTTCTTTGGGGCAGCCCCTGAGATATTGGAAGGCTGCTATCATGTCCCCCCTCGTCCTTCTCTTTGTTAAACTAGACATACCCAATTCCAGCAACCGTTCCTTATATGTTTTAGCCTCCAGTCCCCTAATCATCTTTGTTGCTCTTCTCTGTGCTCTTTCTAGAGTCTCAACATCTTTTTTACATCGTGGTGACCAAAACTGGATGCAGTATTCCAAGTGTGGCCTTACCAAGGCCTTGTAAAGTGGTATTAACACTTCACGTGATCTTGATTCTATCCCTCTGTTAATGCAGCCTAGCACTGTGTTGGCCTTTTTGGCAGCTGCAGCACACGGCTGGCTCATATTTAAGGGATTGTCCACTAGGACTCAGAGATCCCTCTCACAGTTACTACTATTGAGCAAGGTACCCCCTATACTATACCCGTACATTTGGTTTTTCTTGCCTAAATGTAGAACCTTAGTTTTTTCACCATTGAATTTCATTTTGTTAGATAGTGCCCAGTGTTCGAGTCTGTCCAGAATGTTGAGTCACACACCAAATTTTACCTTGAGTCACACACCTTTTGGCCATGGGTGTCAAGCAAATTACTGCAGTGTTAAGTGAATCATGTTGTTAAGCGATGCTGGTTTTGATTGTTGGACGTTGGCTGGGAAGGTCGCCCACGGCAATCACATGGCACACACCCCGCAGGATGCGGCAACGGTTGAAAATGCACACCGGTTTCCAGCACCTGGATTTTGATCACGTGATGGCTGGGAGGCTGCAACAGTTGTTAAGTGGGAAGACTGATCGTAAGTCACTTTTTTTCAGTCCTGTTGTAACGGTCACTAAGCCAGTTTTGTAGCTTGTGATGCAAACCATTGTTCGGCCTCCCATACAGCAGTATTCCAGTATTTGAGGGGCTGCCACAAAGAAGAGGGTGTCAAACTATTTTCCAAAGCACCAGAGGTTAGGACAAGAAACAATGGTTGGAAGCTGACCAAAGAGAGAAGCA
>NW_015412974.1:0-1821 GCF_001527695.2 Protobothrops mucrosquamatus | reverse complement strand
CGAACCTATAGCACACGTGCCAGAGGCGGCACTCAGAGCCCTCTCTGTGGGTACATGCACCGTTGCCCTGTCCCCCCTGCCTCCATGGCCCCCTCTTCACTAGCAGCCCCCCGGAGGAGAGTCGCTCCTGGGTGTGGCCCACATGGACCAGTGCAGCCAAGGACATGGCAGCTGGGCAGCAGGGACAGGGCAACTCTTCCGGTGCGCAGCATGGCGGACCTACCCGGGGTGGCTCCGTGAAGGAGTGGAGCCCACAACAGAAATGGGGGGCTTCCCGTGGATCGAGGGCTCTCCGGCGACCCCAATTTGAAGAGCCGAGTTCGCCGGCAGTCCGGTCCGGCGAAGATATTGAGGGGACGAAGAGCCGGCGCCCGGCGGAGCACGGCGGAGCCTGATGGTGTCAGGCGGAAGATCCGGCCTGGACTCGGCCTGGACCCGGCCTGTTGCAAAACCTGGCCTGGACTCGGCCGCGGCCTCGATTACAACGGAGGCCGCGGCGGTTTCAGATTTCAGATTTGGAGACCGCGGTGGCTGAGGAGGCCACGACGGAGGTGACGGATGCATTTGGACCCGGACTTGGCTGTGACGGCCGTGGAGGCCGCGACGGACGCAGATCTGGCCGGTAATCCGGCCTGCGGCCTGCGGCCTGGCGAGGTAACCCGGCCTGGACCCAGCCCGATGGAAAGTCTGGCCTGGAGGCCGCGACGGATGCAGACCTGGCCGATAATCCGGACCGCGGCTTAGCGAGGGCGGAGGCCGCGATGGTCTCGGACTCGGCCGGCGGCTTGGCCGCAGGTTCGGCGAGGAGGCTGCAGTCCGGCGGCCTGGCGGCCTGGCGGAGGATCCGGCTTATTGACTCGGCCCGGCGGCCCGGTGGAGGATCCGGCCAGAAGAACCCGGCCGTGGATCCAACTTCAGCGGCCGGTCGTCTTGTTCATTCCAGGTCTTGAAAACGGGAATTGACCATCAAGAGGACTTGTTCCCCCCCCCATGTGTATTTTTCTGTTGCGGGACCTCGTACTCATGGTTGTAGCATACTCCAGGGCGGAACTGCTGGCCCTGCGCGATTCCCCCCTCGCACAGGCACGGCCCAGTATAATCTTGAGGGCCGTCCTTAATGACGGGGCTCGGAACCCCCAGAGGTGCGCAGCAAAACAAAAACAAAAACAAGAACTGAAGAGGAGGAAACTGAGAACTTTTTTACTGGGATGTTTTAACAAATTTTTAGGGGGTACGGGGAGGGCCGGGGGGGGCATGGGGGATGCCTCTCGGGGGCCAAGGCCGGGCCTGTCGGAGGGACGCGGCGTGGGAGTGGAGGGGGAGGTGGTTGGGGGGCCAAGAGAGGGTGGTAGGATTAGTACGGTCAGTGGGAGGGGCAGATACGGCGGGAGCAGAGGACCATATCGGGTTTGGGGAGCACGCACACGCTGTTTACAAGCGTGTGGGTGCTCTGGTCCTCAGGGCTCTACTCGGTCTCCAGGGATCTTAGATCCTCGGGCCCGGGATCACCGGCTGATGTTATGCAATGCCAGGTCAGTGGTGAACAAAGCCCCCCTCATTCAAGATCTTATTCAAGAGGGGGGTGCTGACCTGGCAGGTATCACCGAGACCTGGCTGGGCATGGAAGGGGGAGTCCCCCTTGTTGACATCTGCCCGCCAGGTTTCCAGGTATTCCATCAGCCAAGGACCCGGGGTAGGGGCGGTGGGGTAGCGGTCATTATAAGGGAGAATCTATGTCCAAGGGAGACCACTGTGCCTCAGATAGATGGTGGGGAGTCCCTCCTTGTGAAGTGGGGGCAGGGGGTTCAAGTGGGCCTGTTG
>NW_015412973.1:0-1821 GCF_001527695.2 Protobothrops mucrosquamatus | reverse complement strand
GAGGGGCCTGACCCAGTGCCACAGCTCAGAACCAAGATGGACCCCCGGGGGCTCCAAGGAGAAAAGGGGGAGGGGAGGCTCCCCAAAGAAAAGGGGGAGGGCACTTACGAGATGCAGTGGGCGGCTGTCATCACCCAGTCGGGGGTAATGAGGGACCCTCCGCAGGTGTGACGGAAGACCCCATCTCTCTCGTACTGGAGGGAGATCTGCGGGAAGCCAGAGAGAGAGAGGGAGACGCTGGGAAGGGGGGGACCTCACCCTCAAGGACCCCTGCTCCAGCCAGCTCCACAGCCGGGCCGGGCTTGCTCAGCCCCTCCCTGGGGACGCTGGGACGGCAGGCCAATTGCCAACCGGGCTGGGCCGGGGCCGTTTGACTCATGGCAGGGCTTCCCCTGTGATGGCAAGTAGATCCAAGATGCCAATGCGGTTCAGTTAAAGCGTGAGGAGTGGGCTTCGGGGTCCTTTGGAACAGGAGTCTGCCATATCCTCCTGTCCACCCTCCCCAAGACACAGGGCCATTTGTGTTTCCTTCAATATCTTTGGGGTGGACTAAATGACCTCTGTGTACCTGCCATTTCTGCACAGGTGTGCATGTGTGCAGGTAGCCTTCCACTTACAACCCCTGTTTAGTGCAGGGGTCTTCAAATGTGGCCCTTTTATGACTCGTGGACTTCAACTCCCAGAATTCCTCTGAGGAATTCTGGGAGCTGAAGTCCACGAGTCATAAAAGGGCCGAGTTTGAAGACCCCTGGAGTAAGTGACTACTCAAAAGTTACAAAAAGGAGACTGAGGACCATTTTTCACACGGATTCCCACGGTCGCGTGATTTACATTCGGATGCTTGGCAGCCGACTCCTATTTACGACGGTCGCCGTGTCCCGGGGTCAGGTGACCCCCTTTTGCGGCCTTCCGACAGGAAGGTCCATGGGAAATCCAGAGTCACTTAACAACCGTATTACTCACTGAACAGACTGCAATGCTTCGGTTTGCAAATGTGGCGAGGAAAGTGGTAAAATGGGACAAAATTTCGCAAATTTCTCACTGAGCAACTAAGTAAATGTTGGGCTCCGTCGCTGTCGTAAGCCGAGGACTATGTCTATTCCAGCAGAGAATAAACTGAACAGAAAAACGTCCATCCTGGTAGCGGTAGAATACTCAGGAACCACTTCTGATGTTGAGCATCAGTCTTGCAGTGTCTTGAGGGGGGGAGACTGCCTCTGTGCAAGCCAGCCTCGTGCCCTTCCCACCATATGGGGGTCACAACTCCCCCCCCTCAATCAACGTAATCATTTGTCCAAAGGGCTTAATATGAAGGGGGTGGTTCTGCCTGCCTCTGTGAGTCGGACCCCGGTTGGGTGTGTTTCCCATCTCCGGCTTTGGGGAGAAGATCCAGAGTTGGCCCCCTCCCCCAATTAGGACAGCCTGTCTGCAGCATCTTTCTCAGGGGGCCCTTGTGGAAAAGTGGGTGGGGGGGTCTCTGAAGGTCCTGTTTTGTAGCCATCCAGGTGTATTGCAGCCTCGCAGAGGACCATCGATCAGTCGCTCAGGTGAATTTGTTTGTCCTTCTTTGTGGCAGGAGCTTTTGGTGACTCTCCCAGCAGAGAGGTCCACAAGTGGCCCCTGACCCCAAATGCAACTTCCTTCCGGCCTTCTGAGCCCCCCACCCAGCCCCTTCCCCTGCCGGCCCACAGAGAGAGAAGGACCAATGAGGAAAGGTAAGAGATGCTTCCTCTTTTTAAGTCTGGTGTTGATTTAAGTCTCTCTCTTTCTCTCTCTCTCTCTCTCTCCCTCTCTCTCCCCCTTCCTCTCTCTCTCCCCCTC
>NW_015412972.1:0-1821 GCF_001527695.2 Protobothrops mucrosquamatus | reverse complement strand
AATAGGGTATAGATGCCATTATTTAAACAACTCATACATACTACTACTATTTACAAATTAAGAGAAGTATTGAATCAGCTCCATGTTGGCGATTTGCACAAGGGCTATCCCTTATTTCTTCAAGAGGCATTTTGAAGGCTGTAGTCATAAAATTATCTGATCTTTAAAAACTGCCTTCATTTAATATAAAGACCAGTGCCTTTTTTCTAAAAAAAAAAAAAAAAGGTGCCGGAACTCACACACGTCATACAACCCGCCTTGCCTACCCTACAAGGTTCCATCCAAAAAAGGTGCCGGAACTCCGTTCTAGGCGTTCTATGAGGGAAAAAAGCCCTGATAAAGACTATAGGTGGGCTCTTGGAGTGAACAAAATAAAAACAAAATACATGCACTAGAAAGCGATTCTGTTCTGAATTAAGAAAAAGAAAATCAAATATCATATTACAAATAACCAAAGCAACAGAATATTAAGTTTCAGCAGAGCTTGCCAGTTTATTATTTTGAAAGAAAAAGCTGTAAATTACTGGAATATGATGTAACATAATATCCAAGAGAAAAAAATCTTTAGGTTAAAAGAATGTATTTCTCTAATACCAAAAATAGCTAGGGTAAAAATCAAAGACGCAATTAATATGCAATAGATTGCATTCATGCAGAGTGATTATTAACAGCCAAATCATCACATGTCTATTAGTGATTTTTCAGAGATAGCTAATATATTGTACATCTCTATTATTTAATTCAGTAGTTATACTTAAAGATAGTCTTTGCTTAACAACTGTCTCATTACAGTGACCTTTTGCAATTATGAAAGTGATGAAAAAATAACTTTGCAACCAATGACAGCATTTACAATCTTTGCAGATCTGTGAAGCAAGGGCAAACTGAAGTAAGCTGATAAGCACAGTTGCAGTTATGTGGTTTCTCACAGAAGGGAGGGAGAGAGCAAGGAAGGAAAGAAGGAAGGAAAACTTCAATATCTATAACCAGATAAGACTCAAACCCAGGGTATTTAAAATAATTACTATCAAGCAAAACTTTGCTGCATTGCTGGAAATTTCACTGGAAATGTCAACAAATAAACAGAAATAATGATAGCTTTGGGCCAGTCCAACAGTGAATAAGAAGTGAGGTTATGAGCTCTATATACCAAGCGCAACAGAGAAAGCTATGCTAAATAACAATGTTTTAAACATTTACCACCAATTATTGGAGAACACACTATGTCAGCTTGACTCCAGTACAAAGAAATTTTTCGGATAAGCTTTTGAAACTCTGGTTTGAGAAAAAAATGCAAGGCCAACCTCCATGAGGAGACTGTCATTCTCTATTGCAAAGATTTAAGGTTCGTGGTTAAAAAATATTTTTTCTACTACCAGTATATTACTATATTTTGACATTCATACACACACACACACACACACACACACACACACACACACAGAGAGAGAGAGAGAGAGAGAGAGAGAGAGAGAGAGAGAGAGAGAGAGAGAGAGATAATAGAGATTAATTAACAAAAATTAATTAATCAGAAAGGGAAGGGAATATATAGAGGTGCTTATATATAGATATCTCAGTCATGTATGTAGGTAGGGTTTTCATTAAACTATGAATGATGGCCATACTGGAGGCCGTGAGGGTCTGGATGGGGAGGAACAGACTCAGGCTCAACCCGTCCAAGACCGAGTGGCTGTGGTTACCGGCGTCTCGGCATAGTCAGCTGAGTCCATCGCTGACTATAGGGGGCGAAACTTTGGCCCCCTCGGAGAGGGTACGCAACTTGGGCGTCCTCCTGGATTCGCGGCTGACGCTGGAAGACCA
>NW_015412971.1:0-1821 GCF_001527695.2 Protobothrops mucrosquamatus | reverse complement strand
TGTCTAGAGGTTGCAAAATTCAAAGGGGGTCACCAGTCTCACTTTGGCTGGAAAAACCAGCAACTGTATTAGGCTTCCTTTCCATTTGAGAACAGGTAGTCCTCAACTTAGAATTACAACTGAGCCCAAAATTTCTGTTGCTAAGAAACTCAAGTACTTTGGCCACCTAATGAGAAGGAAGGACTCACTGGAGAAGAGCCTAATGCTGGGAAAGATTGAGGGCAATAGAAGAAGGAGACGACAGAGAATGAGGTGGCTGGATGGAGTCACTGAAGCAGTAGGCGTGAGCTTAAATGGACTCCAGAAGATGGTAGAGGACAGGAAGGCCTGGAGGAATGTCGTCCATGGGGTCGCGATGGGTCGGACACGACTTCGCAACCAACAACAACAAAGCGATATAGATAAGTGAGTTTTGCCTCATTTTACAACCTTTCTTGCCCCAGTTGTGAAGTGAATCACTGCAGTTGTTAAGTTAGTAACCTGGTTGTTAAACGGATCTGGCTTCCCCATTGACTTTGCTTGTCAGAAAGTTACAGAAGGGGATCACACAACCCCGGGACACTGCAACCGTCATAAATATGAGTCAGTTGCCAAGCGTCTGAATCTTGATCACCTGACCGTGGGGATGCTGCAACGTTCATAAGTGTGAAAAACGTCCATAAGTCACTTTTTTCAGTGTTGCTGTAACTTCGAATGGTCACTAAATGAACTGCTGTTAGTGAAGGACTAACCTTACAGGCTTTATATTTATAAATGAACTGTTGTAAGTCGAGGACTACCTGTGTCACGTTTCTTCTGCTGTTTCACTGGAACAGGGCGACCTATCTGAATGGATCGTCGGAGACCAGAGGGAAGTGGAAGCTCTTGTCTTTTGCGGTCCAGGTCTTCCTGCTCTGCCCTCTTACATCCAGCCTATAGACATTCCTCAGCTCCAGTGTTGCTGTTGGCTTTAGGCTCAGCTCTCAGCATGCCTGTCTGTTTGCCCCCTCCTAACCTTGACCCTCTTTGTCCTTTGCTTTCCTCCATCCATCATTTCCCCCCAGTGTATTTGTGTCCATAGAGCTTCTGACCCCACTCTCAGGCCCTGGTACTGCTGCTGACCTTGGGTGCGGATCTTCACTGTGGCCCACTTTGATCACCTGTCCCGACCACCTGGTCTTGTGACTTGGCTTTTGTGCTCCTCTCAAGTTTACTGACAATTTTCCAGGAGTTGACCACTGACAATTTGGGGATCTTTGGACTAGACAGAATTTTGGACTTTGCTTATGAAGTGGGGAGCAAGTTGCAAAGGAGAAAAGTTTTTTTTAAAATACAGATTGCTGTTTACAATATGTTGTGTCAATTACATGCACAGCTATGAATCTATATAGAAAATTTTTGAATATGAGGTTTGTCAAGATCATACAAGAGAACCAAAAGTCTTTTCTCCTCCATCTAACAAGAATAGTCCTATGAAATGTTTTATGACATCATTCACTTTGCTTTATATTTACTACCAGCTTAGCATGTACATCTGATCAGTGCCTAAAAGTGAAGAAAAACTGGAAATATATGAATACACCATAGTAAGACTATGTACTATATATAAAACACTTCCCACATCTGGAGACCTGAAAACTATGTGGTTATAATTGAGTGATCCAGATTATTTACTCACTTATTGGCATAGTTTCTTTCTTATACTAAAGCTGTATTCTTGCTAGGCTCTGCTAATATTTTTTTTTTCCAAAAATGATGTAATAAAATCCAAAGAAAAATAGTATGAATATACACACTCTCAATATCTCCCTCTATGAGTGAGATGGATGTTTTTTTTTAAAT
>NW_015412970.1:0-1821 GCF_001527695.2 Protobothrops mucrosquamatus | reverse complement strand
TAAAAATAAAAATAAAAAATCGGTCACCTGATTTCAAGAGCGCAAAGTTAGAACCTGGGAAAGTTTTTTTTTGGGGGGGGGTGAAGAGAGGCGAGAAGAATAATGGAAAAACAGAGGTGGCGAACCGAGGGATGGGCAGAATCTAGAGGAAAAACTTTGGGAATGTGAGAAGTTTCGACTGATCCATTTAACCCCCCCCCCAACCCGCAAGGAATCTAGCAGATAAAGATGCTGATCTGCCCGCCCCCCCGCCGCCCCTTCTTCTAGTCCATATCCACCTCCTCACAGTCTAAACTGCTGCTCTCCGCTGCACAGTCTCGCTCCGTCGTGCGGCAATCCGGATTGCCTTTGGCGTGGGCGGCCTCCTTCGGGGGCGACTTGGGGGGCGCCCCCGGGCCGCTGCTCCCGTCTGCCTGGGAAGCCGGGTCGCCGCCGTAGGGCGCGGGGGAGGCGGCCGAGGAGCCCGGGGCGGCCAGCGGCGAGGCCAGCACCTTCCTGGGCAGGGAGGCGCCGCCGCCGCCGCCGCCGTCGGGCGTGGAGATGGCGGCCGTGCTGCTGCTCTTGGGGGGCGCGGGGTCCGGGCTGGGGTTGGCGGCAGGGAGCGGGGAGCCCCGCTGGGGCGCCTCCTGGGCCGGGTTGCTCTTCAGGGCGGCCTGGGGCACGATGAAGCCCAGCGGCTGCGTGATGGGGTAGAGCAGAAAGTGGCCCTTGCCGATCAGGGTGCGCGCCGCGGGGGCGCAGGGCGCCAGGGCCGGCGAGAAGTCCAGCGCCGCTTTCCGCCGCGGCGGGGAGTCCGACAAGAGGCTCTCCACGCTGAAGGGGTTGAGCTTGGGGTAGCCGCCGCCGGGCAGCGCCGGGGGGCCCGCGCACTCCGATCCTGACGGGCCCCCCGGCTGGTCCTTGGCGACGCAGCGACCCGGGTAGAAAGCCGAGGAGGCGGCGGCGGCGGCCGGGTCGCAACCGCCGGCCAAGGGCGCGTGGTGGTGGTGGTGGTGGACGCTGCTGGAGGGCGTCTTGCAGCCGTCGGGCGGGTCCGGGGAGAGGCCGCCGCCGCCGCAGCCCCCGCCGCCTCCCCCGCCGTCGCTGTCGGAGCTCTGCGTGCTGCTGTTGACCGAGAGGCCGCTGGGCGAGTGGAGGCCGCGCGCCTGGCCTTTCAGCAGCTTCTTCTCGTGCTTGCGCTTCTTCTTCTCCATCTTCTCCAGCTCCTTGCGCGCGATCTCCTCGGGATCCATGGGCTCCCCGCTGCAGGTGGTGGGGTGCGAGTTGTGGGCCGGCCGGCCGGGACCCTTTTTCGTGTTCTCTTTCTTCCGCCACTTGGCCCGACGGTTTTGGAACCAGACCTGCACACCGGAGAAGGAGAAGCTGTTAACAGCCGGGCTCCCTCGACCCCCCCCCCACCACCACCACCTGGAGCCCGGGCCGGGGGGGGGGGAGAGAGAAACCCGGGTCGCGCCCTCAGCACCCGGGGCTTCGTGGTTGTGAGGAAGCAGGCGAACCAATAAAAAAGACACGGAATTACTCCTTGGTAAAGGTGACGGTCTGCGCGCCGCCTTACGACTGATATTTTGGAAGGAAGCCGGGGGGGGGGGGACTTGGTTCTTTTTTAGAGACCGGGGGGCCTCTACCCCACAGGCCAGAAAAGTTCGCGGAAGGCGAGGAGTTGAAAAGTGCAGGGTGTTGGAAGCGCCCCACCCCCCAACAAAAGAAAGTCTGGAGATCCGGAGCAAAACATCAAAGGCTTTTTCCTCCCCCCTTCCCTGGTTCTTTCTCCCCCGTCCACGCGGAAAGGGAAATTTGGGGGAGCCGCGTTTCTGCTTCTCC
>NW_015412969.1:0-1821 GCF_001527695.2 Protobothrops mucrosquamatus | reverse complement strand
CAGGCTGAGAAATGTTATCACTAAAGCCAGGATCAAACAGAGGTATGTAACAACAGGCTGTAACTTTGCATCTGGGGGGGAGGCGGAATACAGGCTCTACAGCATGAGACAGAATCTATCAGGAAGGCAAGGTTTTGAATCAAATAGCTGTTTTGTAATTTTTGATATAAGAATCTTTTGGGAGTCTGGGATAATTACAGCTGACCTCCTCAATTTCTTGCTCCTGCTGCTGACAAGGTGTCCCTGCTGTGGCCCTTCATGAGGCAGCATCTGGCCATGTGAATCCATCTTTCCCATGTCTTGTGAGGAAACCGCCATGTACAACCTTGGAAAGAAAGTCATGTATGACCAGCAGTTGCTTTGTAAAGGGACAGGCAGGCATTCTTTATCCATGGCTAGAGCAAGAAGAAAGCAAAAGTGTGCTAGAGTGGCAGGAAACACTGGGGAGGGGTACAAAGGGCATAGATGGGGGAAGACAGGTGGTTGAGGTGGTTGAGGAAAGTTGAAGTGCCCCTGAAGTCATAGGTATGGTGGGCTGCCAAGCACCAATGACCATGGGACGGGGTCACTGCAATGGCTTTAACTTTAGATACAGATCATAAGTTGCTTCGTTCAGCTTTGTTGTAACTTCAGTCACAGAATGAATGGTCATAAATCAAGGACAATCTTATACAAAGGATTATCCAAATCAATAGTATGCATATTTACTGGATTCCCTTCTTTTTACCTTGTACTCAGCCTTTTTTTAAAAATTACTTGGGATAGATAGAGAAATTCAATTTTTCGCAATTCAATGAATGTGACTAAATTAGTGAACATCAGTAAAGATTCGGCATTTCTACATATTTAATTTCCCTTAATCTTTATTTCTAAAGCACTGGCAAATTGTTCTCTCTTTTTTTTTAGTACCTGAATAACATTTTAAATGTGTTTTGTTTTTGCTCCCTTTGATGTTGACATTTAATCTAACCCAGCGGGGTGGGTGGATGGGGGGGGTGGAGACCATATTTGTAAAAATAATTTATTTATTTATGTCTCAGAAATAACTGACTGGAAGTTTTAATCTCCTGAAAAAGAGTAGGGGATAATATATATTCTTGTGAGACGATAGAGCACACTTAAAAGCATATAGATCCTGAGATGAACATATGGTATCAGCAAGAGTCCAACAGTGCTAAAGATGAGAAAACATTTGTCAGCCAGCACTAACTGGTGAATTTTAAATCAGGCTTTTACTTATGTGTGGATCTGAATCAAAATAGTTTTCAACAGAGACATGGAAAATGTCACATGCTTTGGCTGCTTTTAGGCATCACACTTACCATATGACAAGGTAAGCCTGAAAGCACAAATCAATTAAATTTCAAAGATCAAACTTCTCATGCTTTCTAAGTAAAAATAGAGTAAATCAAAGGCAGCTTGTGAGGCAGTCCGTGTGTCAGTGATGAACAAATTGAAGGAACAAGTATGTCACAGATTTCAGAATGTTTTGAAGTGCTTAGAAGGATATTTTCAAAGAATAGTTTTTTAAAAAAACCCGACTCGAATAAGAATCAAACATGTTGACATTTTTACTTATTGTCTTCCAACACTAATAATCACATAGAGGGACTCACAAAAGTAAAAAAATGTTTAATTTGGGAGGTCTAGCTTTTTAATCCTATTGAAATCTTCATGGAAATCAAAAACTTTAAAATGCTGTCAAGAGCAAGGTTTCGGCCAGTAAGAGGACCAAAGATAAGTAGATCCTATAGATCCCAACTGGGGAATCAGATACTATTCTCTGTCTTTCTCCCTGCCATCAGTTTGTTTCATTTCTGC
>NW_015412968.1:0-1821 GCF_001527695.2 Protobothrops mucrosquamatus | reverse complement strand
GGCGACCCCCAGGGGGAGGGCCTTCTCTGTTGGAGCCCCCTCCCTATGGAACGAACTACCCCCAGAGATCCGGGTCATCCCGGATCTCCCCTCCTTCCGCCGCGCCCTCAAGACATGGCTATTCCAGCTAGCGGGGCTGGCCTGAGGGGTATTTTAGATTGGATTTTAATTTGATTTTATATTGGGTGTTCACAAAATTGTAAATGAAACGGCAAAATTAATATTTCTTTTAATTGTATTTTAAAATGGTGTTTGTAAGGTCTTTATCTGTTTTTAGCTTGCTGTAAGCCGCCCTGGGTCCGCCAGGAGAAGGGCGGGGTATAAATCTAATAAAATCTAAAATCTAAATCTAAACCTTGGGCTGGGCCAGCTGGTGGTCGGCCTGCTCCGTCTCTGCCGCTTGCCAGCTACGCCTCGGCCAGCGCAGGGGGCGGAACCACACATGGGCGGCGCTCCCGGGCAGGGAAAGTCCTCGACTTACGACCGGTTGGGTAGTCCTCGGCTTACGACCGGTTTAATCCTCGACTTACGACCGGTTGGGGTCGCGGCATTAAAAAGGTTGAGAACCACTGCTCTACGGTCTCAAGGTACCATAAGTGATACTCTTTATTGAATACACAACCCGGCACTGAAGAAGCAAAATCAACTCTAGGTTTCCCGCATGGAAATCTGGTTGGTTAACAATGGCTTTTCATAACCCCCACCCACCATGTGTAACTGAAGGAGATGGAGAAGGAAAATGGGATTTTCTCAATGAATATAAACGGATTGAACTCCCCTGCCCAAAGGAAAAAAAAACTTTACACGGCTACGAAAATTAAAAATGGATATAATTTGTCTCCAAGAAACGCTTATTAAGAGACAACACTATAAACCGTTGGAACAACCGAAAATTGGGAAACTCCACTTCACATTAGCACAACAACAACAAAAAGAGGAATAGCTTTATATATTAAAGAAATAATGAATCCCAAACAAATCAATGCAGACGAAGAGGGAAGAATATTAATGGTGGAAATAATGATAAATCAAAAACAGATACTGATGGTAGCTATATATGCACCTAATAACAAACAAGAGGGATTTTATCAAAAATTACATTAAAAAATAGTGGAATTGGAATATCAAAATATTTGCTTAATGGGAGACTTTAATGCAATTGTAGACGGAAAGCTGGAGTATAGAAGAGTAAAATAGGGGGAAAAGACACCTGCTTTTGTGACCTTGGGTCTCATGGTCCATGGACGACTTCTTGAAACTCTCGTTTCTTTTCCCGGGCTCTCTCTCCCCCGTTTCTATGGCAAGTTGAGTAACGACAGAGGTTAGTAAGCATCTTAGCAATTCAACCTTGACACTCCCGGTGCATGCTGACCATCCTCATTTATCAGCCGGAAGACTCAAATCCAGGAAGCCCCCACTGGCACTTGCACAACATCTGCCCAACAACTTTAACACCGATTCCCAATAGAAAGTCAAATGGGTCACTGAACGCTCAGACATAGGAAGACATATAAATTTTATTTATTTATTTATTTATTATTTGGATTTATATCCCGCCCTTCTCCTCGTAGGACTCAGGGCGGCTGACAATCAATTAAAATACATAAATAACAATACAAATTTAAATGACCCCACAGGAAAGGTGTCAAGCTTTGAACTACCACATTAGCAATGCTGAATAGGATTCACATCTCTGCTGGGACTCTCTGTATAAATGGGGCACAGTATCCTCCCTTCAGTGTGACTGCGGGATCCTACGTCAAACTGTAGATCACATCCTGACCGACTGTAAGCTGAGATCATCTACCGGTCCAGTATCTG
>NW_015412967.1:0-1821 GCF_001527695.2 Protobothrops mucrosquamatus | reverse complement strand
AGGGGCTGCCCCAAAGAAGAGAGAGTCAATCCATTCTCCAAAGCCCCTGAAGGCAGGACAAGAAGCAACGGGTGGAAACTCACCAAGGAGAGAAGCAACCTAGAACTAAGGAGAAACTTCCTGACAGTTAGAACAATTAATCAGTGGAACAACCTGCCTCCAGAAGCGGTGAATGCTCCAACACTGGAAGTTTCTAAGAAGAGACTGGACAGCCATTTGTCCGAAATGGTATAGGGTTTCCTGCCTGAGCAGGGGGTTGGACTAGATGACCTCCAAGGTCCCTTCCAACTTTATCATCATCATCATCATCATCATCATCATCATCATCATCATCATCATCATCATCATCATCATCATCATTATCATTATATACAACTCTCCCCAAACCAAGAGAACAATCTCTCCGTTCAGCTTACTCAGTGGGGACATCGGGGGAGAGTAGACTGCACATTCCCACATCCCACTGAGAGAGAGAGAGAGAGAGAGAGAGAGAGAGAGAGAGAAACTACCTCTTTGCACCCTGAGTGGGGCTCTTTCGTGCCCTCATTGCTGTTGCTGGGAGTTGCTGGACTACAACTCCCCTCATCCCCTCCCACCGGCCATCAAAGAGCCCGGGGACTGTGCCAACTAAGGACTTGTCACAGATTGTTGCAAGACAACATCACAGTGCAGAAAGAAGCCCGCTGCTCTGAAATCTCTTTGGGATTTTAAAGCTACCCCTCAACTTACAACAATTCGTTTAGTGACCGTCTGAAGTTACAACGGCGCAGGGGAAAAAAGCGACTGTTTTTCACACTTACGACCGCTGCAGCATCCCCACAGTGACGGGATCAAAATGACCGGCAACGGGCGTGCATTTATGACAGTTGCAGTGTCCCCGGGAAGGGGCGGGTTTCCGGTGATCCCCTTTTGCAACCTTCGGACAACCAAAGTCAGTGGGGGAAGCCAGATTCACTTAACGACCGTGTGACTAACTTAAGAACTGCAGTGATTCACTTAGCGATGATGTCCAGAAAGGTTGTAACATGGGGCAAAACTCACTTCACAACTGTCTCGCTTAGTGACAGAAAGGTTGGGGCTCCATTGTGGTCATACGTTGAGGGCTACCCGTACAGTCGACTTACAACAGTTCATTTAGTGACCGTTCAAGTTACGACACTGGAAAACGTGACTTACGACCGTTTTTCACACTTACGACCTTCGCAGCATACCCCCCCATGGTCACATGATCAAAATTCGGACACTTTGCAACTGGCTCCTATTTACGACGGTTGCAGTGTCCCCGGGCTCACGTGATCCTTTTTTGCGACCTTTTTGCGACAAAGTCAACGGGGAAGCCAGGTTCATTTAACCCAGACATGTCAAACTCGCGATGCCGCGCAACGTATCGGGACTGTTTTGCCATTGCCGGCCATGGGGTGGGCGCAGATTCCGCGGGACGCCTCCAGCCCGCGGGCCGGCAGTTTGAGACCCCTGACTTAAACCACCGGGTTAGTAACTTCATCAACTGCAGTGATCCACAAGAAAGGGACATGCTGGAAATGTAAAAAAGTACACGGAACATATTATCATCTATGGTGGACATGCCCAGTTGCAAAAAAATACTGGACTAAAATAAGAAGTGGATCGAAGAAATAATAGACCAACCTGTAGACTGGAAACCAGAGATCTTTTTGCTGGGTATTTTAAACAGAAAATATAGTAAAGAAATACGGTACTTAATTCTACATACAACAACGGCAGCAAGAATAGCATACGCACAGTTCTGGAAAAATGAGAATATACCATCAGAGGAAGAAGTGATAAAGAAAATCCTGGACT
>NW_015412966.1:0-1822 GCF_001527695.2 Protobothrops mucrosquamatus | reverse complement strand
GAGCACCCACAACTTCTGGAGGCAGGTTGTTCCACTGATTCTTTGTTCTCACTGTCAAGAAATTTCTCTTTGTTCTAGGTGGGATTTCCCCTTGATTAGTTCCCATCTATTGGAAACCTATCCTGGTGTCCTTATCAATCTCTCCCCTGGAGATTTTTGCATATTTATATTGAAGGGTTTGGATATGCTTTCTGCAAATGTTTATTGCACTAATGAGCCTTGTTGTGAACAGAAACGGAGTAGCACAAGGTTCCTGTCTGAAACGGGGGGTGGAGTCATTGGTGCTCTCTGAGCTTAGTTCTTTTCTTGCGGACATTTCATTACCCAATTAGGTAACATTATCAGTGCTAGAAGGAAGTGGGGATTGCTCTCATGTTATATACAAATGGCTTGTCCTGACAGTTTTCTAAGTGGTTCCTTGACTAGACTGTTGTTTACATATGGTGCCATTAAGTGGTTTGATCCATGGTGGTGCAGTGGTTAGAATGCAGTACTGCAGGCTATTTCTGCCGGCTGCCAGCCATTCGGCAGTTCGATTCTGACCTGCTCAAGGTTGACTCAGCCTTCCATCCTTCTGAGGTCAGTAAAATGAGGACCCAGATTGTTGAGGACCCAGATTGTTGGGGGCAATAGGCTCACTCTGTAAACTGCTTAGAGAGGGCTGTAAAAGCACTGTAAAGTGCTATATAAGCCTAAGTGTTATTGCTATTGCTATTTTCATCATGTAGAACATAGAACACAGAACATAGATTAACAGAGTTGGAAGGGAACATGGAGGTCTTCTAGTCCAACCCCCTGCTTGAGCAGGAGACTCTATACCATTTCAGACAAGTGGCTGTCCAGTCTCTTCTTAAAAGTCTTCAAATGTCTTCTGACCGGTTAAGGCACCAGATTATAAATCAAGACACTGTGAGTTCTAATCTTGTCTTAGATATAAAAGTTGTCTGGATGACTTTAGGCCAATCATCAAGAGATGTGAATTCTAGTCTCACCTTAGTCATAAAAGCTGGTTGGTTGACTTTGGGTCAATTATCAGGAGATAGTGAGTTCTGGTCCCACCTTAGGCATAAAAGCTGCTTGGTTAACTTTGGGCCAATCACCAGGAGATGCTGAGTCCTGCCTTAGGCATAAAGCCGGTGGGGTGACTTTGGGCCAGTTATTCTCTCAGGGCCCAACTCACCTCTCACGGTTGTTGTTGTGCGAAAACTAGAAGGAGGAAGATGTATTGAGCATGTTCACCTCCTTGAGTTCTAGTCCCACCTTAGGCAGAAAGCCATCTGGATGACCTTGGGCCAATCCTTCTGTCTCAGCCCCAGGAAGGAGGCAATGGCAAACCAATTCTGAAATCCAACTTGCCAAGAAAACTGCAGGGGCTTGTCCAGACAGTCTCCAAAATTGGACAAAATTGAATAGAAGACTACTGTATACAAAGATATAATCAAATAACAGAAAACAAATCGAATGCTGAGTGTGGCAAAACTAATGTTACTCATATCACATTGCTGGATGGGTGGCAACAAAAATAATCTTACAGAAGCCTTCAGTGTAATTTCAGCTTTTAGGAAGCAGACACTGCTATTGTCAACGCTGCTAATATTGGATGTTTTTGCATTGACAACAGATGGAAATGTAGCCCTCTTTTTCCCTTTCACTTTTAGAGTTAGATGATGCTGGGGGGAGGGATGTGAATGAGAGTCCAGCTGGACACAACAACACTAAACTTAGCATGAGAATCAAGGTCATTGAGCCCAGAACTGATAAAGAATTGGCAGGCTGGAGAACCGGAGAGGAAGCCCACCTGCTTCAAGCTAATTGGGGAATG
>NW_015412965.1:0-1822 GCF_001527695.2 Protobothrops mucrosquamatus | reverse complement strand
AGCAGAGTGGTTGAGAAGGTGGAGAGGAGGGAAGGAGATAGAAGGAAGGAGGGAAGTAGGTTGAAGAGAGGGAATGTGTTCCTGTGAGGCTACTGAGCATCTTAGAATGGGAGGTATTTTTTTAGTTTGTTTTTTTTTATTAATTGTATTATTGACTTATGCCATAATTGTATGATTGTTTATCTCGGGGGGAAAAAAATCAATAAAGTTTGTTTATAAAAAATAAAATAAAATAAAATAAAATAAACCGGCATGTGGATCTCTGCCCAGCGCACTTGGTGCTGAGCGCCTGGGGCATGAATGGCAACCCCCCGCCTGGCCGGATAGGTTGCAACGGAACATCGAGAGTGCCCAGGAAACCAATAGGAGGCACTGTGGGAGGAACGCTGTTACCACCCCCCCAACTGCTCCCCAATATTTGGGGGGGCCTGAAGGAGAAGACGGACATGGAGGAGATGGTGGAGGAAGAGGAGAATCCCCAGATGACCACAATGAGAGTTGGAGACGCCGGAGTGAGGAGTGATTGGGATGACCGGCTTGAGACTGGATTACACGGAGATGACAGAACGGAAGCGGATAGAGAGAAAGGAGATCTCAGGGGAAGAACAGCTACCCGACCGTATACGGGAGAGAGGAGTCGGAGTCCCCCAAGATGCCCGGCAACTCGACCGCCCCACCTCGTAACGTCGCCGTGCCAAGGACAACAGGGGACACGGAGTAACCCCCTGAGTGGTGGTGATTGGGTTAAGGAAGATAGACAGAAGCAGAAGGGAGTGCGAGTAAGACAAGGTAGCGCTGGCAGAGAGAATGGGGGTGGAATAGAAGGAGGAGGAGATGGGAAGAGAGGTGGGGAGAGAGAGGATACAAGAGGCAAGGCCGGTGGCGAGGAAGAAAGGGAAGGGAGCGTGAAGACCGATGGGGAGGAGGGAGACTCCAAACAGATGTTTACCCGTTCGCACACAAAGGCGCTGACGATGGTGTGCTCGAACCACAGAGGAGACGGCAAGGGGGGAGGAAGAGAGGATAAAAGAGCTGGCAAGGAGGAAGAAGGAAAGGGGAAAGAAGGTACGAGAGACAGGCTTAACCGGGGAGGAAGGAGAGGTGGTGGGGGGGAGGAGGAAGACCCCGGACGGACGGGCACCCGCTCAGATAGGAAAGAGGGGGAGAGCGATTTACCGAACCACCATAGACTAACGAGGACGATCCTACCCCCCCCACCCAACCACCCTGGCGGGTCTAGGACAGAGAGGAGGAGCTAAGTATGGGAATAAGGAGAGAGGGTTTGACAAGGAGGAGGATGGAAAGAGGAAGGAAGGGGTGGCAGTTACGATCAGTGGAGGAAGAAAAGGAGGGGGGGAGGTGAGGATCAATGGAGAGGGAAAAGGTCCCAGAGGGGCAGTCACTCGCTCGCGCGCGAGGGAAGAGGCGAACGGAACAACGAGCCGCCCCGCGTGGGCGGGGACGGCCCCACTACCCCGTTTAGCAGCCCCGGCACACCCACAGCATGGAATAAGTAGGTATGAGGGTAAGGAAGAGAGGGGAACCAACAAGGAGCGTAATGAGAGGAAGAGGGAGGATGTAAGAGATACAAGCAGTGAGAAAGGAAGGAGGGGGGGAGATACGAGGATTGACGGAGAGGAAGAGGATTCCAGAGGGATAGCCACTCGCTTATGGGCGAGAGAGGAGGAGGGTAAACTAGTGAGCCACCCCGCGCCAACGGGAGCGACCCGGCCACCCCGCCTGACAACCCCAGCATACCCGCAGCATGGAACAAGCAGTTATGAGGGTAAGGAAGAAAGGAGGTCTAGCCAGGAGGATAACG
>NW_015412964.1:0-1822 GCF_001527695.2 Protobothrops mucrosquamatus | reverse complement strand
GTACAAAAAATTTCCCCTACTAAAAACCAATTAAAACCCAAATATTGGTAGCTGTGGCTCTTTAAAATCGTTAAAAATTGTCCCTATTTAAAACTCACCCTAGGTCAGGCCCGCTTGTTGAAAAAGCCATGTCTTGAGGGCGCGGCGGAAGGTTAAGAGATCCGGAATCGTCCGGATCTCGGGGGGTAGTTCGTTCCAGCATCCCCATGGTCATGTGATCAAAATTCAGATGCTTGGCAACTGGCATGTATTTAGCAAAGCTAATGGGGAAGACAGATTTACTTAACAACTGTGTTGCTAACTTAACAACTGCCGTGATTCATTCAACAACTGTGACGAGAAAGCTCATGAAATGGGGCAAAACTCACTGTCTTGCTTAGTAATGGAATTTTTTGGGTTCAATTGTGGTTGAAGATTGAGGAATTAGCTGTATTTACAGCTGCTAAGCGAGAACAAGTTATCCCTCTATCTCCCAAGGTCATTTCCGCAGACCATTGCTAACAATAGTCCTTTTGGAAGTGCTACAAGGAAAGAGGTAGGAGGGGGGCTGTGAGTGGATGATCCTCTGCTCGTTCATGTCTTTTAAGGGGAAGCAAAGTGAAAATAAAGAGATCCAACAACTTCTGAAGAGTCATTTAAAGAAACGTGGGGACATGATGGCTCAGGAGTTAAAGATGCTGAGCTTGTCAGTTGGATAGCTTACAGCCTGGGTTTGAGACGCAAGCACCACATGATGGAGTGAGCTCCCATCCTCACTCCAGCTCCTGCTTGCCTAGCAGTTCGAAAACCTGCAAATGCGAGTAGGTAAATCAGTACCACTATGCACCTCGGTGTATAGTAATAATAATAATAATAATAATGATAAAGTTGGAAAGGCATGCTGTCCACATAACCATGGAAGTTGTCTTCAAACAAAGCTGGCTCCCTCGGCTAAGAAATTGAGATGAGCACTGCCCCCTAGAGTAGAACATGACTGGACAGGGGAAACCTTTACCTTTTTTAAAAAAATGAATGAAATTTAATATAATTTCATTTGTATATTGCTCTGCTTTTAAATTTGGATTGCACTGTTTATGGTAATTGTGAGTTATATATTTTATTTTACAGTGGATGATTTTTGATTGCAGGCACCACCACCAAAAGCCATATATTACCACAGAATAAAAATCTAATAAAGAAATATTTAATAATAATAATAAAGTTGGAAGGGACCTTGGAGGTAATCGAGTCCAACCCCCTTCAGGAGGGGGAAAAAAAGGGTTGCCCTCATTGTTTTCTAATTAGTTCTCCACAAATTAGTTCTTTGCAACTAATTAGTTCATTAGCTCTTCACAACAAATTAATTAGTTCTCCACAACTCCAGAGTCCATTGGGTGGCAATTAATTAATTAATTAATTATATCATCTATCATCCACCAATAGGATGAACCAATCTTGGCTCTGGCCCTTGAAAAGCTAAGAAGTATTGGTCCTGGTTAATTCTTAAATGGGAAACCACCAATCACGGTTCTGGTTAGATCCAGAAGTTGAATGAACAGATTGTGCTAGGCTGCCTCCATAAATTCACCAGGAGTGAACCCAATTGTGCTTATCAGGTTTATATATCTCACCTTTATTTTGTGCAACTCAAGGTGGCATATATTAGGCCCCACCTCCAATTTTTAGCATAGCAACAATTGTGCGAGCTAGGTTGAATAGAAAGAGGAAGATCGTTCCAAAAATTCTTCCTGGGAGTTTTAGGCCCTGAGTAAACTGAATAATATAACATATTTGCCCAACTTGTAGGTTAAAAGGGGACATAGGGAATCATCCAGAAAACATG
>NW_015412963.1:0-1822 GCF_001527695.2 Protobothrops mucrosquamatus | reverse complement strand
GTCTGAAATGGTATAGGGTTTCCTGCCTGAACAGGGGGTTGGACCAGATGACCTCCAAGGTCCCTTCCAACTTTATTATTATTATTATTATTATTATTATTATTATTATTATTATTATTATTATTATTATTATTATTGTTGTTGTTGTTGTTGTTGTTGTTGTTGTTGTTGTTTTTGTTGTTGTTGTTTTTGTTGTTGTTGTTGTTGTTGTTGTTGTTATTATTATTATTATTATTATTATTATTATTATTATTATTTAGAATGTATCAAGACCAGGTTTGGGGATGGCCAAAACATAAGGCATAGGCTCTCCCATCATACCTTAGGATTTGAATTATTAACTTTGCACCAGTGAATCTGCTTTTGAAATGCTGAAAAACAAGGGAAATGCTTTGCCAAATATTATTAACTTGGAATTTTTACACATACTTCCATTGTTTAAAAAAATGACTATCCACTTCCCAGTTGTGAGTAGGAGAATTAAGAAATCTCTGATCTTGCAGATGTAACAGGTAAATTAGACACTAAAGTATCTAATCTAAATCTCATCAAAAACTTGCCATGGAGCAACTTGCCACAGGACAATTCAGCAAATATAAAAATTAAATAAATTTCAACCAAACCATCACCAATAATAATAGCAATAGCATTTAGACTTATATACCGCTTCACAGTGCTTCACAGTCCTCTCTAAGCGGTTTACAGAGTCAGCATATTGCCCCCTCCCCAACAATCTGGGACCTCATTTTACCCACCTTGGAAGGATGGAAAGCTGAGTCAACTGGTGAGCTGGTGAGACTCGAACTGTCGGCAGCCGGCAGTTGGCAGAAGTAGCCGACAGTACTGCATTCTAACCACTGCGCAACCAGTCAATCCAGAAAGTTACAATAGTTTTGATGAAAGCGTGGTCACCAATAATAAAAGTGAATGAAATGAATGAAACAATTAATACAATACTTTGAATTGTTCAACTTGGCCGTGATGAGTTGGCCATGGAGAGTTGGGCATAGCAACTTGACCTGGACCCAAGTCAGACCATTAGAATAGGCAATGATAATTGGTATATGTTAGTATTCTTTAAGATGCATAGTTAGGCATGACTGAGCAGGACTCTGTTCAAGTCCAATTAATGCATCCTTGGCAGGCAGGCAAATAGGACACAGACATAAATAGGGAACATTTTTCCCATATTTTTTTCAGATACAGAATATGAACAGCAGGTAGTCTGTATGAATAATATATGAAGTTGAAATATTTTACAATGGTATAGGCCCTTCTCCATTAATCTAGTCTTTATAATAGGCCTGTACATGTCTTTGTATCCCTGAAGAAATTTATGTTCTGGTGAGAAATGTAAAACCAAAGCTGTGTAAAAGGGATTTACACAAGATCTTATTTCTCTTTCCTCTTTCCTTAGTTATCTCAAGGTCACTGTGTTAGAATAACAGTTGGTTGCCTGGCACCTTCGCCTTATCAAGGTTGTTTTGTTTCATTTTCAAGAATGTGCATAAAATTCTCCAGGTTTTTGAAAGTGATCTTTCTCTCCCTCTTTACATTGTGGATGTATAAGAGGTAAAGCAATTCCCTTTACATTCAGACCATCGTTTAATGTGTGAATGCTTGGTCTGCTTTCATCAACATTCTATACAAGCTCTATATAACCTTGAAATCTTTGCCCTTGGGTTGGCTGAAAGAAAGCTGTTCCATATTGTGACTTTGGGAAATAAGCAATAATTCTCCTTCCTTCCTTCCTTCCTTCCTTCCTTCCTTCCTTCCTTCCTTCCTTCCTTCCTTCCTTCCTTCCTTCCTTCCTCCTTCTTCT
>NW_015412962.1:0-1822 GCF_001527695.2 Protobothrops mucrosquamatus | reverse complement strand
AAAGAGACTCTCTCATGGACTGGCACGTAACCCTGACGAAGTCGGAAGGAGTCCGACGAAAGCTTGGTGTAGTTTTGTTTTATGTTTTATGTTATTAAACTTTGTATAGTTTGATATACTCCTGGTGTTCACAGTTTGTTTTTGGAAAGATGATCACACCCAGGAGTCACTGTTTTAGTTTTAGTGTTATTAGAAATAGATAGATAGATAGATAGATAGATAGATAGATAGATAGATAGATAGATAGATAGATATTCAAAGGACTTCTTTTCAAGCCACAGGTTCTTGGTAGTCCTATAATATTAAATTCCAAAGGACTATTGAAGATAAGTATATTTGAGCAGAAATCAAAGACCAGTAATGGAAGAGAGAGATTAAATTATAAATGCAGTAACTATCCACAGCTTTATCTAAGAGGGACCCAAACTTTGGAGAAGCAAGAGAATAGTTCTGACTCCCTAAAATCTTACAATTAAATTCTTTTTGGCTTTCCTTCAATAGCTTCTAAGTCCCCTAAAAGAACATAAAGTTAATATTTTAATGGTGTTCCGACACAGCCTTTCTGAATTTTATATTAGGTCTCAATTTAGCCCCGGGTAAAACTGTTAGAAGTTTTTTATATGTATATAAAAAAATCTGATGCTTGAAAATGTAATAACCATACAGGAACCTTCCAAAACCAGCATCAAATAGAATAAGATATATTTTATTAATGATACAATTCACAAAATTACCACTTCTGCCATTCCATGCCTGCCAAAGATGCTGCTTTCCTCCTCCTTCTATTTTATGCATTATTAGTCAGTAGAGATTGTTCTGTTTGATTTAACCTTATAATTGCCTGGGATGCCTAATTAACTAAATATTATTCTGTGTTTAGCTAGACATAAGGCAGTATGACGTTCCTCCCTTTCATATGCAGTAGTGGGTACATGAACACGAGGTGGGAGATGAAATTAAAGGAATTGGCACAGGAATACACCAATGGGAACACTCCATGTTCTTCTATTATACAAGAGAACAATGGCTAAAAAAGTATCAGAAGCCAAATCAAGGGCGAGAGGTCAGCATGTATTCCTAGGCACATGCTAGGGTTTGGCAGCCTGGAGGGGGCTAGGGCACAGATGTACTCTGGCCTCAGAGTGCCATCTCTTGCCAGCATTTCCAACCAGCCTGTTCGCTTTTAGTAGCCTAGGAGGGAAATGAGAATGGGAATGAAAATGAGAATAAAAGTAAGGAGAAAGAGCTGTGGCTGAAATGCAAGCTTCAAAGGAGTGTTTGGGGGTGCTTAAGATAGTAGCGGTGCCACTCCTCCCTTCATCCAGAAGAGTCACTATCATGAATTAGGAGCACAAGTCAAGATTACAGCAGCCAAAGTTTTTAGAGGCCCTCCTATTCATCCAATGCAAAGACATATGGAATGCTATAATTATTTGCCCCATTTCCGGTGGATGGATGGATGGATGGATGGATGGATGGATGGATGGATGGATGGATGGATGATCAATCGATCAGTCAATTGATCGATAGATTATCTGTGTCCCTAGAAAAATAATAGCTTAGTTGGTCATCTGTTTCCATGAGATGAATGACTGAGTAAAGATAGTTTCATATTATATATGGCTGCGTATATTTAGGGTTAAATCTAAAGTCTTTGGTATTAGCTTACTGAACTCTATGAATTGAAATGTCTAGCCACCCCATATTTGAGAGAGAGAGAGAGAGAAAAGAAGAAGAAGAAGAAGAAGAAGAAGAAGAAGAAGAAGAAGAAGAAGAAGAAGAAGAAGAAGAAGAAGAAGAAGAAGAAGAAGAAGAAGAAGAA
>NW_015412961.1:0-1822 GCF_001527695.2 Protobothrops mucrosquamatus | reverse complement strand
AATAATAATAATAATAATAATAATAATAATAATAATAATAATAATAATAATAATAATAATAATAATAATAATAATAATAATAATAATAATAATAATAATAATAAAGTTGGAAGGGACCTTGGAGGTCATCTAGTCCAACCCCCTGCTTAGGCAGGAAACCCTATACCATTTCAGACAAATGGCTGTCCAGTCTCTTCTTGAAAACTTCCAGTGTTGGAGCATTCACTGCTTCTGGAGGCAGGTTGTTTCACTGGTTAATTGTTCTAACTGTCAGGAAGTTTCTCCTTAGTTCTAGGTTGCTTCTCTCCTTGCTTAGTTTCCACCCGTTGCTTCTTGTCCTGCCCTCAGGGGCTTTGGAAAATAGCTTGACTCCCTCTTCTTTGGGGCAGCCCCTGAGATATTGGAACACTGAATAAAAGGCTTAAGGTTCCCCACATTTTCCAGCTACTTGCTTACTAAAATTGATTTCTGCTCTTGATGCCATTTAAAAGCTTCATTAAGTGCTTTAAAGGGGCTCTAGAGCAGAAATCAGTTATCTTCATTGTAATTACAAATAATCTTTGTAAGAGGAAAGCTGAATTTCCCAAAACAATCTGTAGAAGGTAGAGATTTAAGCTTCCCTACATGCACGGTCATCTTAATTGTGATTGCAGAGAACAGCAACAAAGATGATTAGGGGACTGGAGGCTAAAACTTACAAGGAATGGTTGCTCTTCATTAGTTTAATGAAGAGAAGGACGAGGGGGGACATGATAGCAGTGTTCCAATATCTCAGGGGCTGCCACAAAGAGGAGGGAGTCAGGCTATTCTCCAAAGCGCCTGAAGGCAGGACAAGAAGCAACGGATGGAGACTAACCAAAGAGAGAAGCAACCTAGAACTAAGGAGAAATTTCCTGAGAGTTAGAACAATTAATCAGTGGAACAACCTGCCTCCAGAAGCTGTGAATGCTCCAACACTGGAAGTTTTTAAGAAGAGACTGGACAACCATTTGTCTGAAATGGTATAGGGTTTCCTCCCTGATCAGGGGGTTGGACTAGAAAACCTCAAAGGTCCCTTCCAACTCTGTTATTGTTATTGTGATTGGTTTCCAACTGCTTGCAATGCTGTTAAAAAGATAAGTAAGATAGCTCCTCCTGATCTATCTTATCACTGTCTATTTTTTTGCCTGAACAATTTCGATTTTCCAGTAAGACTTTGCACTTGTTCCTTCTTGAAAGTTGTCATTGCATTTGGTTAGCTGTTATATTTTATATACATTTTCTAAGTTAGGGTTTTTATTTAAGTTAGGGGCACAAAGTTGCGTCTAAATTTGCAGTAGGAAAATGTTGCTGTACAGTCAAACTTTTCCCCCCTCTCTCTGTGGCAAATCTCTGCCTCCTTGAAAAACATCTAAATAGGGTTATGGGCATCCTTTAGATATGAAGTGTTGATGGGAAGCAGAAATGGTCTCAAATCAGGCAGAGAAAGAGATTTCTTGTGAAATGCATCAGCTTATCAAAAATTCCTCTATTAGCAGACAATTCTTGCTTCTCATTCCAACTTGAGCAGAACCACTTCAGATGCTCCTCACCTTTGTTTGCTTGGGTTTTTTGTTTGTTTGTTTGTTTGTTTGTCCCTTTAATGGTCTCCTCTTCTCTGTCAGCCCAAGGTATCATCTGTAAAGTCTGTGACTCTGGAAATGACAAGGGTTGCTATGACAAAGAAGAGACCTGTAAGACTTACTCTGGACAATGTTACACATATGCAAGTTATATCGGTAAGATCCAAGGATGAAAGCATGCAATAAAGGAAAGAAAGCCAGTCAGATATAGTGATGTGAAT
>NW_015412960.1:0-1822 GCF_001527695.2 Protobothrops mucrosquamatus | reverse complement strand
CATTCTTCAGTCTTTTGAATCTCTATATTTCTGATTTGGCAATTATAAAACACAAGCCTTTAGAAGTTAGCTCGGATGTAAGTCCAAAGACCAATAATAAGAAAGAGATGCACCCTTAAAATTACTGAGTTCTCCCAGACTCAAGCAGAACAAAATAAAACTTCACGTGCCTTAGAAGGCAAACATAGAGTTTGTTGTTAATTGCGAAGTCGTGTCCGACCCATCGTGACCCCATGGACACTGTTCCTCCAGGCCTTCCTGTCCTCTACCATCTTCTGGAGTCCATTTAAGCTCACGCCTCCTGCTTCAGTGACTCCATCCAGCCACCTCATTCTCTGTCGTCCCGTTCTTCTCTTGCCCTCCATCTTTCCCAGCATGAGGCTCTTCTCCAGGGAGTCCTTCCTTCTCATTAGGTGGCCAAAGTACTTGAGTTTCAACTTCAGGAACTGGCCTTCTAAAAAGCAGTTGGGGTTGATCTCTTCTAGGGCTGACCTGTTTGATCGCCTTGCAGTCCAGGGGACTCGCAGGAGTCTTCTCCAGCACCATAGTTCAAAGGCCTCAATTCTTTGGCGCTCAGCCTTTCTTATGGTCCAACTTTCACAGCCATACATTGCAACTGGGAAAACCATGGCCTTGACTATATGCATTTTTGTTGGCAGGGTGATGTCTCTGCTTTTAAGTATGCTGTCTAGATTTGCCATAGCTTTCCTCCCCAGGAGCAAACATAGAGTTAGATTCTAATTCTCCCCTCCTCAGAGGAAAAAAAAAGACATACTTTGAAATTATTGGGACCGTTTCCAATGGCCTGGTTTCCAGAAATCATTCAGACAACCCCACAGAGGGCCAGCCAGCAGGCGATGAGACAATTCACCAGTGTAGAAAATTATGTAGAACGTGTGAATTTGACTGCTGTGATAATCGCACAGTCAACTTACTAAAATCTGATGGAAATCAATAGTGCTGATCCTAAGAGAGTGATCGGTTGATTGGGCCACGCTAATGAGATAAATAAGGAAGAATTATTCTTATAGTAGAATTATTCTTCTCTGAATTCATCCCAGTCTAGACACTCAGTGCTGGATCCGAGCGTCGAAGAAACAGATGCTGACGTAATTCTCTGTTTTGACCTCTCTCTAACAGTCAGCCATCAACTGACCTCTAGCACCGTGATTAATATCTTGAAGATTGCTGTAATTCAAATGGAGGGCACTTAAGGCGCATGGCGTGTCCAAGGGGAAATCAGGCTTAGAGACAATTAAAAGAATTAACCGGACAGCGAGGATCAATAAAATTATATTAATATATAGATTGGTGCACTAAGGGGAAATGGCAGGAAACTTTTGAATTCTGGGGTTGTTTTTTTTTTGTTCCTTTAGATCTCTTGTGGCAATAAATTTGATTTTCAAAGTCTAATTGGCAGCCAAAATTGAATCACTTTGGGTGCACAAATTGATGTATGTTGTTCAAAATTGAAATATCTCAGATTATGAGGGATGAATTATGCCCTTAGCAATAAGATCCTTCCTTCCTTCCTTCCTTCCTTCCTTCCTTCCTTCCTTCCTTCCTTCCTTCCTTCCTTCCTTCCTTCCTTCTTTCTTTCTTTCTTTCTTTCTTTCCTTCCTTTTCCTTCCTTCCTTCCTTTTCCTTCCAACCTTCCTTTTCCTTCCTACCTTCCTTCCTTCCTTCATTTTCCTTCCTTCCTTCCTTCCTTTTCCTTCCTACCTACCTTCCTTCCTTTTCCTTCCTTCCTTCCTTCCATCCATCCTTTCTTCCTCCATCCCTCCCTTCCTTTTCCTTCCTTCCTTCCTTCCTTCCTTCCTTC
>NW_015412959.1:0-1822 GCF_001527695.2 Protobothrops mucrosquamatus | reverse complement strand
GGACTCCAGCTCCCATCTGCCTGGCTTGCCTGGGACTCCAGCTCCCATCCGCCCTGCTTGCCTGGGACTCCAGCTCCCATCTGCCCTGCTTGCCTGGGACTCCAGCTCCCATCTGCCTGGCTTGCCTGGGACTCCAGCTCCCATCCGGCCTGCTTGGCTGGGACTCCGGCTCCCATCTGCCTGGCTTGTCTAGGACTCGGCTCCCATCCACCTCACTTGTCTGGGACTCCAGCTCCCATCTGCCAAACTCCTGTAGGTGTCAAACATCTGAAAGTACTGCAGTTCCCATCTCTCTGCCTCCGGCAGGCATGGGGTGAGTGCAGTACATTCGGGTGTATCTGGGACTCCAGGTCCCATCTGCTTGTCTCCTACAGGTCCTGTACAACTGGGAGTATTCCAGCTCCCATCTGCCTTGCTTGTGTGTGGGACTTCTTTTACCTGCCTGGCTCCTGGAGTGAATCCGAGACATCCAAGCATGTCTGGGACTCCACTCTGCCCAGTTCCTGTAGCTTCTTAGCTTCTGGGAGGACTCCATCTCCCATCTGCCTGCCTCCTGCAGGTGCTGGGGTAAGTCCAGGACCTCTGGGATTCTCTGTAACACCAGCTCCCATCTTCCAGAGTTGCCGTGGCGATTCTCATCCTCCTTCCGCAGGCCCAGTGCTTCTAGAAGCGTCTGGAACTACAACTCCCATTTACCTGAGCCTTGGGTCCCAAATGCCTGGATGGGATAGGAATAGAAGAGAGGAAATGGAGTTAATCCCTCGCATGAGGATGGATGTTGTAGTCCCGCATATCTGCAGGGGAAGCCTGATAGAGGGAAATTGGGAGCTCTTTCCAAAAAGCAGAATTGTGCCCTGTGGCAGGGGAAGATGGGCTATGGGGGCATTTGGTAGCATTGCTTTGGCATGCTGCTGTGTGACCCTAATAAAGATTGGTTTGATTTGGGGAGGTGGGAACGTGAGACACGGCCCCTGTGCCACGGGTTGGGCTGCAAGGATGGGGTTCATGCCGCATAGGTAGCCCTTGATTTACAATCATTCATTTACCGACCATTCAAACTTACAAAAAAAAATGACTTAGGATCAATCCTCACACTTACGACCATCATAGTATCCCCACGGTTATGTGATCAGAATCCAGGCGTTTGATAATCAGCATGTATTTACGACGGTTGCAGCATCCTTGGGCCATGGGGTCACCATTTGTGATCTTCCCACTGGAGAAAGCAGGATTCACTTACCAACATCATGATTCATTTAACAACTGCAATGATTCCCATAACAACCCTTGGCAAAAATATTGTAGAATTGGGGGCAACTCATATACCAACTGCTTTGCTTAGCAACGGGAATTCTGTTCCCTATTATGGTTATAAATCGAGGATTCTCTGTAGTCTGTTAAGAGTGAGTTGGGTATCCCAGGGCTTGGAGTGTGAGGACAAACAATTTAAACCTCTAAATTATTCTCTTTTAATGAGTTTTCTGCATTTCTAGCCAGTCAAGAACAAAAAGTCAGCAATGACAATGTTATGGGCCCCCATTTCACATGACCTGTGGAGGAAATGACCAGAAATTAAAGCATATAAAAAGAAGCTAAGGTTAGTTTCCTTTCCCAGTTCCCCCCCCCCCCTTAATTTTTTATCTGGGTTCAGATGAACATCTGCTGGGTTAATTTGGGGTTCAGGCTATTATGTGGAGCCAGATTGCTTGATTAATCGACTGGTCCATAAAGTAGCAAAAAAACAGCTTGGAAAGAGAACTCGGGCCCTAAAAAGGATAACCTACTTTACTCATGTACTGTAATGCTGTCCTTAAAATTAAGA
>NW_015412958.1:0-1822 GCF_001527695.2 Protobothrops mucrosquamatus | reverse complement strand
AGAAGGCCTTAGCGAAACTCGCTGGCCACTGCTGCTGCAGATTTTGTGAAACGTGTTGAGGGAAATTATGGATAGGGCAGACCCCGTGTCAAGTTCCATCGACAATGGAACTCCCTGCAATTTCACTTTAAGGGATAGTTTCTTTTTAAGGGGTTTGTGTGTGCCTATTCTTAGAATATTCCTACGTGTTGCACAGAACTCCACCCTGTTTTGACTGGGCACCCTTGTACCTTTCAGGCTCAATTCTTCCTTTGGTTGTACCTTCTGTCGACCCAGGCAAACCGCAGCGATGTGGCCTTTCTTTCCGCACGCTCGGCAGATGGCGGAACGGAACCGACATTCCGCTCGCTTGTGGCGACCACTGCATCCGAAGCAATGGAGCTCAGCTGGGCCCTTGTCCTGACGATCTTTGGATCTCCTCCCAGCTGCTTGGTAAAGCTTGTCCACCTCTTCTTCAGGATCTTCTTCCGAATCCTCTCGCACGTCCTCCTTATGGATGGTGGTGGTCTCTGGAGCGCTTCGACTAGGCTGCATATTCTTGACTGCTCCGCCTGCAGCTTCCTCTGCTGTAACCTCTCGCAGAGCATCTTGGAAAGAGACATCTTCCTTAGCAAACAGCTTCTGCTGTAAGTCTCTGTTCCTCAGTCTGCACACAAAACGGTCACGCAGCCTTTCCTCTAAGTCCTTGAAATCACACAGTTTAGCTGCTCTTCTCAAGGCTGCAATGAATTATTTTGCTGATTCCCCAGCTCGCTGATCCCTTAGTTCAAATGTGTGCCTCCAAGCAATGACAGATTGCTTAGGCTGGAAGTGTTCTTTCAAAACTTTCTTCAAATCGGAGTATGAAACAGTTTCTAGCAAGGCCGGGGCGATTAGATTCTCGGCGATCTCAAAGGTGTCTTGCCCACAAACGCACAACATTGTGGCAGCCTTTAGACCTTCTTCCCTTATCTGATTTACTCTACCCTTGCAACGTAAGATTCCCACTTCTCCAGGTGAGAGACATCAAATTCAGCTAACCACCCAATTTTCGCCATGCTCAGGGAACAGGGTTTTCTTCAGCCGCACTCACCCTCCAGCGATGCTGTACTGGCAGGATAGACGCTGACTTCAATGCCGTTGTCCCTCTTCCGGACTTCTTTGGGTGAGTCTTTAAGCTTTCCTAGCTAATAGACTGAATCCCACCTTCGTCGCCAGTGTTAAGTCTGGAGAATAATGGCGCTTGAGGCAATGCATTTCTAAACATGTCTTTATTCTCTGACTACAGTCAACGAACAACCCGAGCAGAGGCACGCAGGCCTCTATTTATACCCTCTGATCCCCGGGCAATTTCAACCAATCACAGGCAGTCTTTTCCTGCCTTGCGCATGCGTGCAAGGCCGGCGCCGCTCAGTCTGGTCCCGGGCAGCTTTTGCAAATGCCCGGGACTCTTGCATCGTCCCGAGCCTGCTTTTGCAGGCTCAGGACACAACAGTGTTGAAGCCATAGGAACCCTGGGAGGAAGTGATCATGCAATATTGGAATTCAACATTATGGAAGCACAAGCAATAGAACAGAGTCAAACTAGAGTCTTGGACTTCAAGAGAGCTAATTTCAATAAACTTAGAGAGGGCTTGGGAAGGGTTCCATGGATGAGAATCCTCAAGGGGAAAACAACTCAAGAAGCTTGGGAAATTTTGAAAAATGAGATAATAAAAGCCCAGTCTAGCACAATACCAACAAAGAGGAAAAATAACAGCTCTCAAAAGAAACCAGCATGGCTGCATAAAGAACTCTCTGACAAATTGAAAGATAAAAAGGACAAGTATAGAAAGTGGAAAGA
>NW_015412957.1:0-1822 GCF_001527695.2 Protobothrops mucrosquamatus | reverse complement strand
ACCTGACCTAGGGTGGATTTTACATTGGGTTTTAAATATTCGGAAGACGCAACATTAAAATTCGGTTTAATTCGGTTTTAAGGGGGGGATTGTATATATGTTCTGGTTTTAAATATGTTGTGCGCCGCCCTGAGTCCCTGTCGGGAGAAGGGCGGCATATAAATTAAATAAAATAAATAAATAAATAAATAAATAAATAGTCATATCTATCTATCTGTCTGTCTGTCTGTCTGTCTAATCTCTCTATATCTATCTGTCTATCTATCTCTATGTCTATCTATCTGTCTATCTCTTTATATCTCTGTCTATCTCTCATCTCTCTATATCTGTCTGTCTGTCTATCATCTCTCTATATCTATGTCTATCTATCTATCCCTCATCTCTCTATATCTATGTCTGTCTGTCTGTCTATATCTGTCTGTCTGTCTGTCTGTCTGTCTATCTATCTATCTATCTATCTATCTATCTATCTATCTATCTATCTATCTATCTATCGTCTGTCTGTCTATCTTACATCTATATCTATCAATATCTATCTATCCTATCTTTCTATCCTTTCTGTGTCTGTCTGTCTATCTATCCTGTCTGTGTCTGTCTATCTATCTATCTCTCATCTCTCTATATCTGTGTCTCTGTCTATCTCATCTCTCTATATCTATGTCTATCTATCTATCATCTCTCTATATCTATGTCTGTCTGTCTATCTATCTATCTATCTGCCTGTCTGTCTGTCTGTCTGTCTATCTATCTATCTATCTATCTATCTATCTATCTCTATCTATCTATCTATCTATCTATCTATCTGTCTATCTCTCTATCTTTATCTGTCTGTCTGTCTCTCTATCTATCTATCCTGTCTGTCTGTCTATCTCATCTTTCTATATCTATCTATCTATGTCTGTCTGTCTGTCTATCTCTCATCTCTCTATATCTATGTCTGTCTGTCTGTCTGTCTGTCTGTCTGTCTGTCTGTCTGTCTGTCTGTCTGTCTATCTATCTATCTATCTATCTATCTATCTATCTATCTATCTATCTATCTATCTCTATGTCTGTCTATCTATATCTGCCTATCTCTCATCTCTCTATATGTCTATCTATCTCTCAACTCTATAGCTATGTCTATCTGTCTATCTTTCTATCTATCATCTCTCTATATCTATGTCTGTCTATCTATCTATCTCTCTATCTATGTCTATCTGTCTATCTTTATCTGTCTGTCTGTTTCTCTATTCTGTCTGTCTGTCTGTCTATCTATCTATATCTATGTCTGTCTATCTATCTATCTCTCTATATCTCTGTCTGTCTATCTATCTCTCATCTCTCTATATCTATGTCTGTCTGTGTATCTCTCATCTATCTCTGTCTATCTCTCATCTCTCTATGTCTGTCTGTCTGTCTGTCTGTCTGTCTGTCTGTCTATCTATCTATCTATCTATCTATCTCTATCTATCTCTCTATATCTGTCTGTCTATCTATCTATCTATCTATCTCTCATCTCTATATATCTATGTCTGTCTGTCTGTCTGTCTGTCTGTCTGTCTATCTATCTATCTATCTTTATCTCTGTCTGTCTGTCTGTCTGTCTGTCTCTCTATCTATCTATCTATCTATCCTGTCTGTCTGTCTATCTATCTATCTATCATTTCTCTGTCTGTCTGTCTCTCTATATATCTGTCTGTCTGTCTGTCTGTCTATTTATCTATCTATCAAATCTGATAGGGCCCTGAATATCCTCACCAGGAGTTTCCCAGGGATAAGGGAGAATATGGAGGGGGGGGGTGAGCCAACTCATAGCAGGGCCAGTATCACCTGGCCAGGATTG
>NW_015412956.1:0-1822 GCF_001527695.2 Protobothrops mucrosquamatus | reverse complement strand
AGAGCATTGCAGTAGTCCAGGCGGGAAGTCACAAGGGCATGAGTGACCATGCGTAGGGCGTCCCGGTCCAGAAACGGCCGCAACTGGCGAATCAGGCGAACCTGATAAAACGCTCCCCTGGTCACGGCCGACAACTGGTCGTCCAATGTCAACCGTGAATCCAGGAGAACACCCAAGTTGCGGACCCGATCTGAGGGGGACCCGATAGTGGGCCCCCAAGAATTCACAAAAAGGATTGACTGATATACCTTGTCTGGGTCAATGATTTCATTGATATTTAGGGAAGTATTGTCCAGTATAAACCCATGATCATGAAACAATATTTTGACAATGTTGCCGTTCTAAAATTATACATCTGAAGGAGGAGGTTTTTTGGAAGCAAAGAGTTGAAATAGGTCATTTTTTAGTCCATCAAATTTCAATGCAAAAATAAAAATTAATTTACAAATAAAACACCTTACAAAAGCATATTGAGCCTCTGACTGAATGTCTCACTAAGAAAACCCATTAGCCCATAAAATGAATGTTAATCAGTTATAGGAAAGATAAAACTATATCCCATTTTGTCTGTCCACTGTGCCAACAAAATGGATGACTCTCCTGCTGTTTGCACATATACCTAAATCTCCTCCAGATGGTTGGGAGATTTCTCTAGTTGATTTAGTGGATATTGGAGGATACAGTGGTCGGGCAGGGAGAGAAAAATAGAAAAATTATTTTATCAGTAGAAGTTCACTTGTATAACATTGGATACAGGCCACAAGTAGAAACGCTCCTTGTTTTAAAAGAGTATTTATTATTTCCTCTCTTACATGGGGAAGTCTCTTCCAATGGCTTTAGCAATACTGCTGTCTCAAATGTAGCCTAGGAATGCATTTAAAATGAGAGGGAAAGTGAAATTACAGAGAAAATATACCAAATTTCTAGATTAAGACTTGGTGCAAAAATACTAGCTTTATTTATTTACTAGTTTATGAAAAGGGGAATCTCTACAGTTTGAAAGGGAATTGGAGTAGTGGACAATTTTATTTTGCCTCTTTCAGATTGTAATTACCCAACGTTTGCCTAGAATCAAGGCAATACATTTGCATGATTGCCACCAGGAGATAAGAAATTACACAGGGAGAAAAAAATCCTTTTTTTATGTACTTCCCTGCCCCCACAAGAAAAGAAAAGAAATGACAAAGGAAGTGCTGTATAAATATATGATTGTAAGGGAGACAATACAAGTGAAAAAAGAATTGAAAAAAATGTGCATAGTAAAACACATACAAACCTTGTCTTTTTCTTTTTCCTGTTTAATCTCTTGACTATCTCCCACACAGGATTCCTATGTCTACCTAACATTTCTAATGTTATTTATTATATTTCCTTTCCATTTTCTGCATTCTGCTAGGCACTTGTTTTACTCTCACATGTCTGCTTCTCACTCATCTTTCTTATCTTTGTTCTTTTTTTCTACTGTTTCCTCAGTCCTCTCCATATATGGAGGAAGGATGTCTCACACACACATCAGAGAAAGGTACAGCTGCAGTACAATAGTGATGTGTCGGCAATGCTAAAGGATCAGACTGACCACATAGAACAGCTTAATAAGTGATCCCATACTTGGGGCTTCTATTCGCCTTATTTTAAACAGTAACAGTTTAATAATTGGAAACATTCTCTTCCGCCAAAGACTGCTGCATGGAGATAATGATTCAGCTATTGAAATTCCAAAGGAAGACTGAAATGTATAAATCATTTTGCAGAAGACATATTGCTTAAAAGTAATATTTAGCACTTTGGTAATGCCAGAATGAAACATTAAAAAACTGGCGAG
>NW_015412955.1:0-1822 GCF_001527695.2 Protobothrops mucrosquamatus | reverse complement strand
AATTACTATTCAGAATGTTCAAATAATTAATCATAACTCAACGCACTGTTTTGAATATAAAAAAAAAATTTAAAAGTAAAGTTTTTCAATTTATTCTTCAAAAATTGTCAAATTGTCAAATTAAATAAATTGTTCATTTATTGTTCTTCAATTTCTACGTATGTTCTCATCTACTAACTATACACGCATTCGAAATATATAATATATATTTCAATAGCACATTCTTGTATATGTAAAATATATATTTATAAAATATTCCCGAAAATATTTGCGGAACATAAAATAAATTAATATTAATGTAACGTCATATACGTAACGTGATGGCATTACAAATCATGAAACGGGACATTGTTCATTACAACTCCTCGGAAGGGGGAAAAAATATTATTGCTCCTGGAACAATGCCAAAAGAAAAATAACACAAATGTAGTAATGAACACATGCATAATAATATATATATAAATCATACATATATATAACTGTAATGAATTGGAGCAATTTTAGCGACTTTGTAACTAGCTGCAAAATCTGCCCATAATAAAATTAGGAGTCTTTTTAAATTTCTTCAAAAAGAACTTCTAAAACTATCCATTACTAATATACCGATACCAAGTCCCGAAAGCAGACTCTATTCGAATTGAATAATTCTCCTAGATGGTACTCTCGATATTTCTTTTTATTATTTTAAAAAATGTAAATTGTACGATTCAAAATTATTTGCACTTTTGACATATATAAATTACTATTCAAAATGTTTGATATAATATTTGTATAAACGCAATATTTTATATATAAATAAATAATTTAAAAATAAAGTTTTTCAATATAATTTTCAAAAATTACCAAATTGTCAGATTATAAAAATTGTTAATTTATTGTTCTTCAATTTCTACGTATATTTTCCTTTACTAACTATACACGCATTCGAAATATATAATATATTCCCATAACACATTCATGTATATGTAAAATATATATTTATAAAATATTCCCGAAAATATTTGCGGAACACAAATAATTTGCGGAACATAAAATAAATTAATATTTATTTTATGTAACGTGACATATGTAACGTGATGGCATTACAAATTTACGAAACGGGACATTGTTCATTACAATTCCTCGGGGGGGGGGAACAATATTGTTGCTCCTGGAAAAATGCCAAAAAAAAATATAACACAAATGTAGCAATGAACACATGCATAATAATATATATATGAGCAATACATATATATATATATATATATTATTCGTATACGTATTATGTAGAATATACGTGAAATTAATTGATATATAATACACACATATATATGAACACAGACAGTTAATAATATAACGATATTATATTATTAAACAAAACTGTAACGAGACAACATATAGTGAATATATTCATATTGTAATGAATTGAGGCAATTTTAGCGACTTTGTAACGAGCTGCTAAATCTGCCGATAACAAAATTAGAACTCTTTTTAAAAGTCTAAAACTATCCATTACTAATATACCGATATCGAGTCCTGAAAGCAGACTCTATTCGAATTGAATAAGTCTCCTAGATGGTACTCTCGATATTTCTTTTTATTATTTTAAAAAATGTAAATTGTACGATTCAAAATTATTTGTACTTTTGACATACATAAATTACTATTCAGAATGTTCAAATAATTAATCATAACTCAACGCACTGTTTTGAATATAAAAAAAAAATTTAAAAGTAAAGTTTTTCAATTTATTCTTCAAAAATTGTCAAATTGTCAAATTAAATAAATTGTTCATTTATTGTTCTTCAATTTCTACGTATGTTCTCATCTACTAACTATACAC
>NW_015412954.1:0-1822 GCF_001527695.2 Protobothrops mucrosquamatus | reverse complement strand
TTTCGCCCCCTATAGTCAGCGATGGAGTCAGCTGACTATGCCGCGGCGCCGGCAGCCACAGCCACTCGGTCTTGGAAGGGTTGAGCCTGAGTCTGTTCCTCCCCATCCAGACCCTTACGGCCTCCAGGCAATGGGTCATCACGTCAAGGGCATCGTTGGGGTGGCCTGGGGTGGAAATGTACAGCTGAGTGTCATCAGCTGTACAGGCAAAGGTTTTCCCTGTCCAGAAGTGGTACCTATTAATCTACTCGCATTTGCATACTTTCAAACTGTGAGGCGGGCAGGAGCTGGAGCAGCGTCCCGGGGGTCATGTGATCCCCTTTTGTGACCTTCTGACAAGCGAAGTCACCGGGGAAGCCAGATTGACTTAACAGCCATGTTACTAACTTAACAACTTCAGTGATTCACTTAACAACTGTGGCAAGGACAAAATGGGACAAAACTCACTTAGCAACTGTCTTGCTTAGCATAATTAGGGTCGTAAGACGAGGAATAATAATAATAATAATAATAATAATAATAATAATAATAATAATAATAATAATGGTGTCAATAATGTCAATGCCAATGGTGTTCAAGTGGTGCCCTAGTTGTTTTTGGGATTGCACCCAAGATAGTACCAATAGTAATAGGCACCTTGGGTGGAATCCCAAAACAACTGGAGCGCCACTTGAACACCATTGGCATTGACAGATTCGCCATTAGTCAATTGCAAAAGGCGGCCTTACTAGGAACTGCTTCCATCCTGTGACGATATCTGTAATACCATCAAACATCACATCTGCCTATCCCAGGTCCTTGATAAGACTCGACAAAAATGCCAAATCCAGTCTGAACATCTGGCTGATTGTGCGATGAATAATAATAATAATAATAATAATAATAATAATAATAATAATAATAATAATAATAATAATAATAATAATAATAATAATAATAATAATGGAAGGGATCTTGGAGGTCATCTAGTCCAACCCCCTGCTCAGGCAGGAAACCCTATCATTTCAGTCAAATGGCTACCTGTAGGTTATGTTCGTCTTTGATTGAATGTGGGGCAATGCTCTCTGCACCATCAAATTCGTTCCCCATTGCGTCTATCTCTTGGTGGCTTCGTGGTTTTTCTTAATTTTTTTTAGCAATACATGGAAGGGATTTGCTGGTCCTAACCTGTGCATTTGTTTGCAACTTCTGAGTTTCTCGACCTCAGGAAACTTAAGATCTGTAGACTTCACTCAAAACAATTTCCTTGCCAGCATGGTTTAGCCTACCATTCTGGGATATCCTGTTAGTCTCCCATCCAATTACTAACCAGATCTAAACCTGCTTAGCTTTTTCATGTTCAGGTAAAAGTTAATTAGATGCTGCTCCTAACTACTACGACAGGGGTCTTCAAACTTGGCCCTTTTATGACTTGTGGACTTCAACTCCCAGAATTCCTCAGCCAGGTGTGCCTGGCTGAGGAATTCTGGGAGTTGAAGTCCACAAGTCATAAAAGGGCCAAGTCTGAAGACCCCTGTACTATGAGCATAAAAACTTTTCCTTGAGTGGAATTCAACCTCCACATGGACCAGTCCATGCAGTTTATTTGGCAGCAGAACCAAAGTGCTTTCCCATTGCCTTTCTTTTTTTTTCCAAAATGATTTTCCAGCTTCCCAGTCTAGCCGGCAGCTTAGAATGACAAGAAATGTGTGTTTTCACAACGATAGAACACATAATATTGACCTTTGTTATTGAATGGGATGAATCATTCAGGATGCTATTTAAAATGCAAACATGGTTCAAGGGTTTATTATCGCCAGCAGACACGGAGAAAGAGACATGC
>NW_015412953.1:0-1822 GCF_001527695.2 Protobothrops mucrosquamatus | reverse complement strand
AATAATAATAATAATAATAATAATAATAATAATAATAATAATAATAATAATAATAATAATAATAAAGTTGGGAGGGACCTTGGAGGTCATCTAGTCCAACCCCCTGCTCAGGCAGGAAACCCTATACCATTTCGGACAAATGGCTGTCCAGTCTCTTCTTAAAAACTTCCAGTGTTGGAGCATTCACCGCTTCTGGAGGTAGGTTGTTCCACTGGTTAATTGTTCTAACTGTCAGGAAGTTTCTCCTTAGTTCTAGGTTGCTTCTCTCCTTGATTAATTTCCATCTGTTGCTTCTTGTCCCGCCTTCAGGTGCTTTGGAGAATAGCTTGACTCCCTCTTCTTTGTGGCAGCCCCTGAGATATTGGAACACTGCTATCATGTCCCCCCTCGTCCTTCTCTTCATTAAACTACTAGACATACCCAATTCCAGCAACCATTTCTTGTATGTTTTAGCCTCCAGTCCCCTAATCATCTTTGTTGCTCTTCTCTGTACTCTTTCTAGAGTCTCAACATCTTTTTTACATCGCGGTGACCAAAACTGGATGCAGTATTTCAAGTGTGGCCTTACCAAGGCATTGTAAAGTGGTATTAATACTTCACGTGATCTTGATTCTATCCCTGTTAATGCATCCTAGCACTGTGTTGGCTTTTTTGGCAGCTGCAGCACACTGCTGGCTCATATTTAAATGATTGTCCACTAGGATTCTGAGATCCCTCTCACAGTTACTACTATTGAGCAAGGTACCCCCTATATTATACCTGTACATTTGGTTTTTCTTGCCTAAATGTAGAACCTTACTTTTTTCACCACTGAATTTCATTTTGTTAGATAGCGCCCAGTGTTCAAGTCTGTCCAGATCCTCCTGTATCTTAAGCCTGTCTTCTGGAGTGTTGGCTATTCCTGCCAGCTTGGTGTCGTCTGCAAATTTGATGAGTTCCCCATCTATCCCCTCGTCCAAATTGTTGATGAAGATGTTGAAGAGTACCGGGCCCAGAACAGAGTCCTCAGCCTATGACCACAATAGAGCCCAAAATTTCTATTGGTAAGCAAGGCAGTTATTAAGTAAGTTTGCCCCCTTTTCTTTTGCCACAGTTAAGTGAATCACTGTATATGTTAAGTGAATTGTGTAGTTGTTAAGCGAATCTGGCTTCCCCCATTGACTTTGCTTGATGGAAGCCATCGCAGATGGTGGACACACAACCCCTGGAGGGTGCAACTGTCATAAATACATGCCAGTTGCCAAGCACCCAAATTTTGATCACGCGTCCAGGGGGATGCTGCAACAGTCATGAAAACCGATCAAATGTCACTTTTTCCAGTGCCATTGTAACTCTGAATGCTCACTAAATGAATGGTTGTAAGTCAAGGACTCCTGTGTGTCCTACATTTATACGATTGGTTTCCACAAGTTAACTACAAGAATATATTCTTGGAAATAAGGTAAAAAAGACAGTATGGGGGGGAAAAAAGAAAGAAAGAAAGAAAGAAAGAAAGAAAAGCAGCTATTACCATTTGCACGACCCTGGCATTTTAAAATCCCATCGAGTGTTGTAGAATGAGGTGGTGCCACTGAAGGGCATTGAAGTACATTACATGGTTATTTCTCCGCCAACAGCAGGGGAAGCTGCTGCTGTTCTTGACTCTGGTCTAAGGAACCTCCTGTTAAATGAATCATCCAGAGGGCTCTTGGAGACTTTTCTGTGATTGATTTAAATTCCCCTTGTGTTTAATAATAATTTCTGTCGATCTAGCACCTCCCCCCCACACACATACATACTTCCAACCCTGATTGTATAAATAACAGCTTGGTTAATGTTTCTG
>NW_015412952.1:0-1822 GCF_001527695.2 Protobothrops mucrosquamatus | reverse complement strand
CCCAACCAGGTCTCAGTAATACCTGCCAGGTCCGCGCCCCCCTCTAAAATAAGATCTTGTATGAGGGGGGCCTTATTTACTACGGACCTGGCATTACATAACATCAGCCGATGGTCCCGGGCCGGGGGGTCTGCGTCCCCTGGGAACCGAGTGGGAGCCTGAGGACCGGAGCACCCACAAGCTTGTAAATAGCGTGTGCATGCTCCCCTAACCTGATATGGTCCTCTGCTCCCGCCATATCTGCCTCTCCCACTGACCGTACTATAAGGTGAACCATAGCAATCAAAGGGACCTCGGAGGTCTTCTAGTTCAACCCCCTGCTCAGGCAGGAAACCCTATACCATTTCAGACAAATTGTTGTCCAGTCTTGAAAAAGTTGGAGCATTCACAACTTCTGGAGGCAGGTCGTTCCACTGGTCAATTGTTCTCACAGTCAGGAAATTTCTCCTTAGTTCTAGGCTGCTTCTTTCCTTGATTAGTTTCCATCCATCTTGTCCTGCCTTCAGGCGCTTTGGAGAATAGCTTGACTCCCTCTTCTTTGGGGTAATCTCATAGATATTGGAAGGCTGCTATCATGTCCCCCCTCGTCCTTCTCTTCATTAAACTAGACATACCAATTCCAGCAACCATTCTTCATATGTTTTAGCCTACAATCCCCTAATCATCTTTGTTGCTCTTCTCTCTGTGCATTTTGACTCAATGCACACCATTATGTACATGCCACCTTGCAAATTTTAACTCCCCGCCACGGAGGTGCCTTGCAAAGAAAAAAATCTCAGTGATGTTTACTTTCAGGAGATAGAAGTAGTTCTTAAATTATAAAGAAAAAAAATGTTTCTAGTATGATTACTAACCCCATATAAATTCATTATCTCTCAATTTTCCTGAAAGTTCATCCAGTCTGAGGAAGACAGATACTAAATTAACTTTAGGGTCAATTTCTCTAATTAACAAATTTTGCTCAGCATTTGCAATTGGCCAGGAAGACATATCTAATATAATGTTGGCTTATATTTTTTTCTTCCAGCTGCTAAGTTCATTGTACTTTAAATATTTCAATCTCCGTGATTTTCCCAAGTAGGTATTAATCAATTTTTAATCTGTGGTGGTTTTTTCCCCCTATGTGTTTCTTAACATGTCTGTTGCATGCTATCTTCAGCTAAATCTGATTTGGGGGGGGGGGGCAACAGAAAGGTTAAGGTCAAGGTTAAGGTCAAGGTTAAGGTTAAGTTTAGTAGTGTTAGTATTAGGGTTAAGGTTAAGGTTAGTGTTAGTGTCAGTGTCAGTGTCAGTGTTAAGGTTAAAGTTAGTGTTAGTGTTAGTGTTAGTGTTAGTGTTAGTGTTAGTGTTAGTGTTAGTGTTAGTGTTAGTGTTAGTGTTAGTGTTAGTGTTAATGTTAGTGTTAGTGTTAGTGTTAGCTTTAGGGTTAGGGTTAGAGTTAGGGTTAAGGTTAAGGAGTACCACTAGTAGACATCTGCCCGCCGGGTTTTCAGGCATTCCATCAGCCAAGGACCCGGGGTAGGGGCGGGGGGGTGGCGGCCATTATAAGGGAGAGCCTTTGTCCAAGGGAGACCACTGTGCCTCAGATAGATGGCATGGAGTCACTCTTTGTGAAGTGGGGGAAAGGGGTGCAAGTGGGCTTGTTGATTATATACCTGGCTCCCTGCTATGTATCAACAGCCCTGCCTGAGCTGGCTGACATGATAGCCGGGGTGGCGGTGGGGACCCCCAGACTTATGGTCTTGGGGGATTTCAACCTGCCATCAGTGGGTGAGACGTCGGCGGCAGCTCAGGAGTTCTTGGCTTCCATGACGGCCTTGGA
>NW_015412951.1:0-1822 GCF_001527695.2 Protobothrops mucrosquamatus | reverse complement strand
GAACTACCCCCCGGGATCCGGACGATTCCGGATCTCCTTACTTTCCGCCGCGCCCTCAAGACATGGCTTTTTCAGCAAGCGGGCCTGGCCTAGGGAGGATTTTAAATTGGGTTTATTTTAGGTGTAATTTTTAAATAATACAACTTTAAATATTTGGTTTTAATTGGTTTTACTTCGGTGGGGTTGTAGGCGTGTCTATTTTTTTAATATGTTGTGAGCCGCCCTGAGTCCCGTCGGGAGAAGGGCGGGATATAAATCAAAATAAATAAATAAAAATAAATAAATAAAACCAGCATGTATTTGTCCCAGGGCCACACAATCAACATTTGTGATCTTCCCAGCTGGCTTCTACAAACAAAGTCAATGGGAGAATCCGAATTCACTTAACCATTGCATGAATCACTTCACAATTGCTGCAATTTGTTTAACAACCATGGCCAAAAGGTCATAAAATTGGGTGCCACTTACTTAACATTTGCCTTGCTCAGGGGTCTTCAAACTTGGCCTTTTATGACTTGTGGACTTCAACTCCCAGTATTCCTCAGCCAGGCAAGCTGGCTGAATAATTCTGGGAGTTGAAGTCCACAAGTGATAAAAGGGCCAAGTTTGAAGACCCCTGGCCTTGCTTAACACTAGGAAACTCTAGTCTGTGGTCATAAATCAAGGGCTACTTGTACCCTCCCATAGCTTGTCTTAGGAAAGCACATATTAACCATTTAGTTAGAATATCAGTGTCAGGATCTTTCAGGAAAGTCATTGCTATTTTGTAAAAGCTCAGTGTTTAAGCTTCAAGGTGAGTCTAGCTTTTTGTTTCCTGCTCACCTGGTTCTTTACATACCTGTCCATGCCTTGTCAGTATTTCTTCAAAGCTATATTGTAACAAAAAAATGGACTTCAGTATGGTCCATGTCTTGGTTGATTTTACTTATGAGATGGATTCTGTGTTACTTTTGGGTTGGATGAACTATCACATTGCTCATAGTGCCAAACGGCTATTAACATTGTTTTTCTTGATATATCTATGCTTAGACAACAAAGATGATGGGCTGCAATAAAGGGCATTGCTTTAGGTCAGGGGTTCCCAACCGGGGGTGCGAGATGATATTCCAGGGGTTGCAAAAACTTCGGTTTTCAAAATCATAGTGTATATGCATAATCTGTTGCCGTTATTTTGAACTTTTCTAAGAGGTGAGAGAATGTATCAGAAGTGTTCTAGGGGTGTGGGGTATAGAAAAGGTTGGGAGACGCTGCTTTAGGTATAAATGTATCTTATTTAATCCTTTAGATGTGTTGTTGTTTTTAGATAAATGTTTATGCATGTCACTTTCTTGGAACAACTCTTATCCAAAAGCTTCCAGACTGTGAGAAACTTACTATCCTTCCTGCCAATCTAATATCAGACCAAAATGAAGCTTATTTTCCCAAATGCTTTATATACAGAATGTGGATTGTGAACATCACCTCGTTCATCTTCTCTCTAGATTCAGGAAATATAGGTAGTCCTTGTTTAGCAACCTAGCTAAAGCTTTCCTTTTATATAACAATATACATCTTACATAGCAATAGCAATAGCACTTAGGCTTATATGCCGCTTCATAGTGTTTCACAGCCTTCTCTAAGTGGTTTACAGAGTCAGCATATTGCCCCCAACAATATGGGTCCTCATTTTCTGACCTTGGAAGGATGGAAAGCCGAGTCAACCTTGAGTGGGTTAGGATCGAACTCTGGCTGTGGGCAGAGTTTGCTTGCAATGCTGCATTCTAACCACTGTGCCAGCACGGCTGATATAGACATATACAGTTGTATTTAAGAGAGAGAGAGA
>NW_015412950.1:0-1822 GCF_001527695.2 Protobothrops mucrosquamatus | reverse complement strand
GTTTAATGGGGCATTTCACTTGGAAAGATCCTTGAATCTTTACCTTCTGTGGATTTTCAAATGGCAGTAGTAGTGTGGAATCACATGAAGTAGACTGGAGAAAAAGCCCCCATGACTAAGGGATGTTAGGCAATGAGTGAGACTCTCTTTTGGATTTGATTTGTGCTGTTAGAATCTGTCTTTCATCCATGTGGTTGAGCTGCAGTGATTCATGTCATCATTATATCATACTTGAAATTATTGTATATAATTACACTTGAAGTGAGACTGGTATAACATGTGGCAGCTGGATTGCTAAGCAGTAGAAGGTATAGAGATAACCCCAATATAGAGTGGGCTTTATTCTGAGCCACACCTAATGTTTATGTCTATGTTTGGCCATCACTCTCTCAGTTTTAATTTAGAAAGCTATATTTTGAGATTATTTACACATTTTTCAGGGCTTAAAATTTGTTTCTATTTTTAATAGTCCAGATTAAATGGTACTCAGTAGAAGGGCTATAGAGAAACAATAAACAGACAAATCGAGAATGATCTAAAGATAATGGCATACATATATAAAACATGACACCAAATCAGTTTATTTTGTTTTCATGGTTCTCATTTTCTAGCAGTGGCCTTTTCCCCCACTAACATCATAAAACATTTGATTGGATGAAAGGTTCCAGCCCTCATTTAGCAATGTTTGGATAAAGATAATAAACAAATTGGCAATCATTAGCCAGTTGTGACTATGAAGGAATCATCAGCAATGGTAATTTATCCAGCTTTCATCTTCTTTCACATCAAGAACAATTGAATTGATCTGTATAAATGAATCAGCAAAATTGGGAAGAAGAGAATTCTGTCCCAGCATAACAACTGACTATTCCTTCAATTCATAACCAGATCACCTGATCAGGAAGCTTTTGACTGAGAGCAATTTTTCAATTTCACAATTTCTCTTAATGTGGTACATGACTGTTTCATTATTCAGATCAGGCATCTTTAGATGTTTCCAGATGCTATTGTTTTAGAAAAGGAAACACTTGAGCTTTGAGCCATGACTGATGCTGAGACCAAACATGATGAACAATCATTCTCCCACTTTTCATGCACAAGGAATCATCAGAATACTTGTATCAACTACTCAATCAGGAAGGGAAGGCTTAGAACTCAGGATTTTGCCTCTCAGAATTCTCTATGTAAGTTTGGGAATTCCAGCAGGAAACTGAATTTATCTGGATTTCTTCTCCCAGTAGCACCAGAGACTGGGTTTCCTACATTTGCCACCTCAAGGCTAGAAAATATAGCCACACCTGAGTACTATTCAGAAGCTTTTTAAAGTATATACATCACTTCCCATCTCTTGAGATGGATGGATTTTCCCAAAAAACACTTTTTTCACTTCCTGGATAAGTTCAGGATATTGGTTTTGGCATATTTTACTCTAAAGAAAGAGACATATCCTTTCTTCTTCTGCATCTCATTTCAGTACCTCAGGTCTTCTGGGAATAGGTTCTTACTTATTCCATTCATGCAATCAATTCAATCAATAACACAGGAAATATTTTCATTAGCTGTTTTTAAATGTTCTTCCTATCTATCAGTGGTTTTTTAAGAAGTGGTACAATACACCCTTTCATTTTTTTTTTTTTTCAATATAAAATTTTATTGTTTTTATCATAAACGAAAAAATACATCACAAGTATTACACAATGATTTATCCCATCCCCCTACCCCCCAGACTTCCCAAACCAAACCTAGGCTAACATTCAACTACAGGTAAACAAATATTAATATCTCTAACTCCAAACTCTAAACTTAAGCAATCCATCTCCTC
>NW_015412949.1:0-1822 GCF_001527695.2 Protobothrops mucrosquamatus | reverse complement strand
ACTGTAGTCTTCCCCTTTCAGTTCAGCCCAATAGAAATGAAAAGAAAAAAAATGGATCTGCCTCCCCAAAGCCCAGAAAGACAAAATTCAACAGACCTTGTGCCAAACTACAGCCTGTTGTGTACAAGGACAGGATATAATGAGAAATTTGCTTATTAAACTCATACAGCCAGATTTTGAGAAAAAAAAGTAATTCTTTGGGAGAAGGGAAATATAAGGAAAAAGCAATTATCACACAGGGAGAATTCCACATAAAATCAAGACAATCATCCAAGTTGAACTTAATTATTTTTTTAAAATAAAGCTCTTGGATTTCAGCACATGTTCCCAGTTCAGATAGACAATGTGATAGACTGCAAAGGGCAAAGGAGGGTCCATTAGGCCTGAATTAAAATAAGGGTTTACTTTATTTCCTTAGAATAAAAACAAATAGAATGAGGTTGATGAGCATTACCCCTTTCCATTTCTCTCCCTAGCAGCTCCCAGCACAGCCTATCCCAACAGTCTGCCTTTCTCCTATGGCCTCCCTCTCTGTCCCTTCCCTTAATGCAGGGGTGGGGAACGATGGCCCTTTTATGACTTGTGGCCCTTTTATGACATGCTGGCTCAGGAATTCTGGGAGTGGAAGTCCATAAGTCCTAAAGGGGCCATTGTTCCCCACCTCTGCCTTAATGAATGCCAAGATCCCAGTGCAACATATCCTATAGGCCTGCCTATCTCTTCTACCTTCTCAGAATCTTCCATCCATGTTTTCAGCCAAGGTTAACTGCAGCATATCCCCATTCATCACATCTTATTTGTTATATTCAAGTCTGTTAAATTGAGTTATTACATTAACTATAATGGTTGGGGGGAGGATATGTGAATTTTCTGGTTGCAGTATTTACTTCCTCTACTATTTTCTACTCAGAATAACAGAGGGATCATGGAGGTCTTCTAGTCTTCCTAAAGCAGGAAACCCTATACCATTTCAGACAAATGGTTGTCCAAACTCTTCTTAAAAACCTCCAGTGTTGGAGTACCCACAACTATTCATTCTTCTTCGACTCTTCTCTCTTCTTGGGATCTATACTCTGTTTTATATAATTTCTAGGATAATTGAAAGCAAGATGCTTTGGGGGAAGTTATATAATTTCTAGGATAATTGAAAGCAAGATGCTTTGGGGGAAGTTGACTTGATTTGCCCAATAAGGAAAATGCTTTATCTTATATGTCCTGAGTCTAATAAGTGATAAGAAATTATCTAGTTGCTAAATCCACTTTTCTGTCAACCCTTGATGGAATTTTAAAGATGCAATCTAGGTTTTACCAGTTATATCACTGTATAAACAATAGCACATGAGAAACGGTATTTGGAGAAACAAAAGCTGAATTTATTCAAAGGCTTGAATTTACAGTATTAAAGGTTCTCAACATGAGCCCAGTAAAAGATGAAACAAATTGACTGTATATTGGCATCATCTAATTGAAATGTACTGGAAGTGGAACTTGCTGTTAAATCATACTGTTTAACACTCAGGACACAAAACTCAGAGACAGGAGTATGTTGTTTTCATAATAAGAAAAAATATAGAAAAGATAGATCTTGGAAAGACAACCCAATAAATGCAAGGGCTAACTGTGGAACAGATCACAAAGTGTTCATGTGTAAATCCCAAGCCACGATAAGTGGGAAAGGCAAAGTTGACTAGTTTATGAACTTAAGTATATATCCACCATTTTTAAGGTGACTATAGAAAGTCCTTGACTTACAACAGTTCATTTAGTGACTGTTCAAAGTTACAACAGCACTGAAAAATGTGACTTAATGTTTGGGACTTAA
>NW_015412948.1:0-1823 GCF_001527695.2 Protobothrops mucrosquamatus | reverse complement strand
GCAGCCACACGGCTGCAGACTCCACGATCACCCCACCATGTGACGCTTGGGAGAAGAGGGGAAAATCTAATGTCAATTTACCTGTGGGACAACCAGATTGCTGAAACTTATTTTGGATGCACCTCTACAAACTGTAAGTCTTTGTCTAGGATTCCCAGAATAAAGCAATATTTTCTGTTTGTTCTTCTGAGTTATCTATTTGTTAAAGACTGGAATAGAGCAAGTTTCCTGTCCAGAAACAGAATAGTAAATTGACAGATTAATTCTCCTCTGATCTCCTGCAATAGCAATTTGATGAGATTAATTTTCCTCTGATCTTCAAACTTTAAAGAAGTAAAGAAAAGTCTCTCTTGCATGTGAAAGTAACTCAATGTTTGCAAGGATTGCTGCAAAAGAAATGTCACTGTATCTGCTTGGCAGACAGCATTTCAAAGAAGGTGTGATTCAGTGCATTGTATTGTTAATTTGCTGGTAAACTCTGCAAGCCATTAAGCCGCTTGCATGGATCTCCGTTCAGGAGAGGAAAGCAGTTGCCATAGAAACCCCCCTTCCCCCCTTCCTTGCCGGCAGTGAGAGAAGTGTTTCAGCAGACCGATTGCAAAGAACTGTTTAAACTGCTTCTAAAGTTCAGGTAGAGTCTTGGAACTCTTCACCGCTTTAAAATTGAAGCCTGTCTCCCACCCTGCCTAATGCAACAAGGATTTAAAAACTAAATGTTTAAATCAACAAAGCAACTACCGATCGCTTCTTCTTCAAAGAGGGGCCCCTTCCCGTCCCTTTGTTCACTTACCTCAGTAACTGGTTGCTAAGGAGAGCAATTAAGCCATTAAGCTGCCTTCTCTCTGTCATAAAACCTCAATACTGGCGAAAGATGCTAAACTCCCTCCTCCCTTAGGAATGCCTGGAATTTCAACCGGTGTTAATGGAATAAGCAGGCAGGGGCAGAACCAGCCCCACTAGCAGGGCAGCAGCGCCCCCTGGTGGCCAATCTGCACGTGACACCTTGAAAAAAAAATTTTTCTTTCTTTTCACATCACAACAATTTGATAATTTAATTCAGCATACACCCCCCACTAGAGCTTTCACCCAATCAAGCTGAAGAGCCAAGTTTCTTCCAGTTTTGAGTGACAATGGGGAAATAGACAGCAGAGCAAACCATCCTTGCCTATTATCACAAGCTGAATACCCAGTGTGTTCCAGCCTGCAACTTAACGACCAGGTGGGAGTTCATGCCTCTCAGTGGCCTTTGCAGGTACGTGGTAATAGGAAGACTTTGGCTTACCTCTCTTCAGACGTCCCCTAGTGGTTAAAGGAGGAGCTGCACGCGAGCCTTTAATCACGCCCAGAGAAAGCCCTCTAGTGGACAAAGGGTGTACCTCGAAAGAAGATCACCCCGGTAGCTGATACGCAGATAGCGACCCCTTGTGGTCAAAAAGTAAAGTTCATCCAATTTGCTTCTAAATAGCTAGGAACCACAGGAGAACGCTCCCAGCCACCCCCACCCACAGACAGCACCTCTGAAGCTGATCTGCAAGTAGCGACCCCTAGTGGTCAAAGAGAGAAGTTATTCAAATTTGCTTCAAAATAGCTGAGAACAACACTGAACCTATCCTAACCATGGCGGAGCGTCCCGCTGATTTAGATGAAGTGGTTCAACCAACCAGCCTAATTGAGACACCCCAACCAGACGGCCAAGGAGAAGCGCCGCAAACAGCCTCCCTTGACCTGTACACAGAAGCTGAAGCTCAAGCCTCAGTAAGACCAAAGACGTCTCTAAGTCACTATGATCTGAGACAACAAAGAAAGCCAACTGAAGCCATGCA
>NW_015412947.1:0-1823 GCF_001527695.2 Protobothrops mucrosquamatus | reverse complement strand
ATTTTATTTATAGCAGGGGTAGTCAACCTTGGCTCTTTTATGACTGGTGGACTTCAACTCCCAGAATTCCTGAGCCAGCTTAGCTGGCTCAGGAATTCTGGGAGTTGAAGTCCACCAGTCATAAAAGAGCCAAGGTTGACTACCCCTGATTTACAGCATCGTACTATCTTACCCCTTCCACAGGGGGCGTTAAAATGGCCACTCCTAACTACGCATGTGCCAGGAAGTAAATGCGCAACCCCAGGCTGGGGAAGAAAAGGCGGGAACGCCAGAGGCAGGACTGTTCGGATTGGACGGCCGGAGAAGGGCCTCTCCCGCAATCACCCAGTCCGTCCCGCCCCTACCTTCGTGCTCTTCCAATGAGAAGCCCGAGCGGTGGCCCAGTTGAGCGGCGAAGCCGGCGGCGTCCCGTCTTCCGCTATTTTTTCTTCTCCTACATCAGGGGTAGGCAACCTTGGCTCTTTTATGACTCGTGGACTTCAACTCCCAGAATTCCTGAGCCAGCCAAGCTGGCTCAGGAATTCTGGGAGTTGAAGTCCACGAGTCATAAAAGAGCCAAGGCTGCCTACCCCTGTCCTACATCTTATTTAGTTGCTCCTCCTCTTTTATTTCTTTTTTTTACCCGCTCAGATAAGCCTGGTTCAACTCTTGGGATTCTCTCCCTCCAAGAAAAATAAACCCAGCAGAGTTTTTTTTCTTCTTCTAAAGTTTATACAGCGTGGTAAAAATCGCAGAGAAAGAGAAAAAAAAAAGTTTAAAAATTAGAGAGAAGAGACTTGCCAGTCCTGGCGGCTGCCTTTCCCCCCCCCTCCCCCCCCCCGAGGAATTTGTGTCTTTGCAAAGAGGCGAGGGCGGCTCGTCTGAATCCGGGCAACTCTCGGAAAACACGCGAGGCGCGTGCATCGAAAAGCGGTCTGGCGATAGCGGGGCTGCGAGCGATGCGTGTCAGCGGGTTCTGTGAGAAGGGCTGCCGGGAGGTGGGGTGGGGGGTGGGGAGGAGGGATTTTTCTGCCGTCAAGCCGCGATGTCGAACAAAACGCCTCCTCTGGGACGGAGTGATAAATGCAGAGACAGGCTGGCTTCAGCCGGGCTCCGCCACCGCTCCCCACCTAATGCAACACCCTCCCCCCCTCCTCCTCTCCGTCCCCCGACGGCGCTTCCCTTCTACCTGAGATTGACGTTTCTGCCGAGGCACCGGGGGGGGGGAAGGGGGGAAGGAAATTTCTGACGTGTCAAGCCTGAGTAATTATTGATACTCTCGTCTTCCTCCCCCCCCCCTCCTCCTTCCCGGCCGTTTTGCCTTCCCGCAGCTTCCCAGAGAGTCGGCCTTTCTCTCCCGACTCTGCTCTGGGCAAACTTTGGAAGTTTCTCGGATTGCTTTTGAGTCCCCACCTCCTCCATACTTCGTCCTCTAGGCTTGTCCGGCGACAGCCGTCGAAAGAAACCTTTGCTCTTGTTTGCTGCGAGGCGATGCTATTTAATGCACGGCCCTGGGCGCTGTGGGGCTCGGCTTGCACCTTTCCAGGGACGTCTGTGAATTGCTTTTTACTCTTCCTTTCCAGGCTTTTGTTTTTTTTTGTTTTTTTAATGGGTTGGCATTTTGCTGTTTTCTCCGTCTTTCCTTTCCACTCACCTTTAAAAAAAAAAATGTTGGAGGTAGGGTTGCCAGGTGTCCACTATTTGAGTGGACAGTCCCCTTTTTTCACATTATGTTCACTATTTTTTTTCACAAAATAGTGGACATTTTTTTTTATTCAAAAGCTTTATGATGAAATGGTACGTAATCTAAAGCTGTACAGTCTACTTTTTTTACTACTTAACCC
>NW_015412946.1:0-1823 GCF_001527695.2 Protobothrops mucrosquamatus | reverse complement strand
TTCTACAGTTGACCTCGATGTCAATTGTCACTGCGCGGGAGAGGGTACTACCAAGATACGTAAATTGGTCCACTGCTTGCAGTTTTTGTCCCTTCACTGTGATGGTAGGCTCTTGGTATTGGGCTTTTGGAGCTGGCTGGTACATCACTTCAGTTTTCTTCGTGTTGATGAAGAGGCCAAAGTTGTCACAAGCGGCTGCAAATTTGTCCATGCTGGCTTGCATTTCCTGTTCCGATCTTGCATTAAGGGCACAGTCATCAGCAAAGAGAAGATCTCGTAGCACAGTCTCCTTTACCTTGGTGACAGCCTGGAGTCTGCGCAAGTTGAACAATTTCCCATCGGTTCTGTACCTCAGATTGACTCCCACTGAGCTGTTCTGAAAGGCGTCAGACAGCATGGCTGAAAACATCATGCTGAACAAGGTTGGTGCCAGCAACCTTTACAACATAGGAAAGAACTGGGATTGTATAACAGCATTGACCTAACTCTTCTCCAGGGTATCTTCTGAATTGTGACACGTTATCTAGAATAAGATTGACTTAATTTCCTTTTAAATTTAACAAGGAATCTGTAAAACTTGTCTAAATAGTTTTGGGTGTGTGTGTGTGGGGCAGGAGCAAGGATTTTTTTCCAATTAGTTTTCCGAACAATTTTGCAGGGACCCACTTGATTTGAATTTGGGACTGGTATAATATATTTGCTATTTATTCATGACAATGAAATTATAAATTATATTATTACAGAGCAAAATAGCACAACAAATGCATAAAATCAAGTGTCTCCAAGAAACTATCTATACGTAACTGGAAACTGTCTACCACATATTTCACATAGACGTTACAAAAGAGCACTCATCCACTGAATGACAACAGCTCTCAGTCTGTGTAAGAAGCACTTTCAGGTCAGATAAATATTCTATTAAATTAAATTAAATTACTGTATGTGGAGTAAAAAAATAGTACATGTGAAGTAAATATAGCCTGATCATGCTTTACAAATTAAGTTCAATAAATAACTAACTGCAAGCAATAATGTATGTCATCTTTCTCATAGTTGTATTTGTCAAAAGAGACTAACCAGACAGTCTTCTGAGGGAGGCTCAGGCAGTTGCTAAAATGGTACAATATCTTCTTTTGAACACTTTCAGCTCTGGAGATTTATGTAACTTCTACAATGCTCCTATTATGCCTTTACTCTCCATTTTAAAAGTTCACTTTATTCACTTAGCAAAAGGTAATCTTTGATTTCTAAAGAGAAGTATCGCTGAAGAGAGATGTGACTCATGGTTAAGCTGTCATTTTATAAAATGGATTGCTTACCTGTTCCCTTGGGTCAAAACTTGATGAAGTACGGTGGGGATGATGATACAAGCCAAGCTGCAGGAAGACAAGAATTGGGTGGGTGTGACACTGATGTATAGCCATGCATGTGAGAGACAATGGCAATGTTCATTTCTTCTTTTTATTTTTCAGGAGTTTGGGGCTTCACAACAATATTACACTTTAAAGTAGAGCTTTTTTGAATGTCAAACAGAAAGAAATCTTGTCTCTGATTTTTGGCAATTGTGGTGGCATATTTTGGATATATGATATGAAAAAAGTTAATACCCTACACAAAGAGGCTGGGGCTGCATGTTGTCTACCCCTGGTATAAATTATACTTGTGTAGACTCACACAGGTTTAAAATAAGGGCAATGATTTCATACTTTCAATTGATGATATGTCAATTTTCCAATTTAACTTTATAAAAGATATACTTCTATTATTTAATTATTTATAGCTTGCCCATCTCATGGCATGTTACAGTCCATTAAATTATATAA
>NW_015412945.1:0-1823 GCF_001527695.2 Protobothrops mucrosquamatus | reverse complement strand
AGGACTGGCCTAGGGGGTATTTTAATTGGTTTTAACAAAATTTTAATAGAGCGGCCAATTCAAATATTTATTTTTAATTATTTTAGATTTGTATTTGGTATTTATGTGGGATTGTTTTAAACTGGCTGTAAGCCGCCCTGAGTCCTCCGGGAGAAGGGCGGGGTATAAATGAAATAAATAAATAAATAAAATAAATAAAAATACGTATGTAATTGTGGCATTTGTGTGATGGTATCATTGAACATATATTGTCAGTTTGGTGACATGGACATCTCTGCTTAGCCTGCTGCGCTTGAGATGCCTCAACAAAACCTTTTGAACAGTTTAAACAGTTCATTTAGTAAGAAAGGCCCTGCCAGGTTAGGAAATGCATGTCCAAGTAGTTACATTTACTCAACATGATTAGCTTGGTTATTGAATTAATTCAATTCTGGACTTGTATAATACATTGCATCATAAACATAAACTCATCAAGTGAGCTGAGTTTTCACAATATGATATGCTGCACGTAACTTTAACAAGACTTTTTTTCCCTGTTGTGTCCAGTTTTTGGAAACTGCCTGAACAAGTCCCTCAGTTTTTTCTTGGCAATTTTTTTTTTTTAGAAATGGTTTGCCATTGCCTTCTTCTTTCTAGGATTAAGAGGGTAAAATTGGCCCAAAGTCACTACTAAGTGACTTTAGGAGTGATCGTTCCCCCCTAAGGTGGGACTAGAACTCATGGACTCCCTGTTTCTAGCCTGGTGCCTTAACCTCTACACCAAACTAGTTCACTAACTAATTTATTTTATTTCTTTGTTTAGCAATTGTATATGGCTACTCGCCCATTGTAACCCTGGGCAGCTTACAAAACATCATAAAAATGATGTTTAATTTTTTTTTAAAAGAGCGAATATTATTTTATAATGTACCTTTAATATATTCCTCGGCACACTGAATTATTGGCACAGATATTTGTCCAATTTGCCAGTTGTTTTATTTTTATGATGCTTTATTTGTGAGACATTTGCTGGTTTTCTTTTTGGTTCTAAGTATATTTTCCTTGGTTGCCTTGAACATTTTGATGTCAAAGCAGGTTACGACTGATGTAATCAAGCAAACAAACAGCCATTAATAAAGGCTGCAATTCATGCTTCTATTTAAAAAATCAGTGGCAAGGTTCTTCGTGCTTAAAATGGTTCTGGATTATACCCAATATAAGCAACATTTCTTTCCATGGATAACCTGTCATTTTTTCTTTTGCTGGGAGCAAAAGATGATGAGAGTGCAAGTATTTACAATGCAAACTGGGAGGAAATGGGAACGGAAAGAAAACTTGGAGTTGGTTCTGTGGTATTTCACCCTGCAAATAGACTCTCTTGGCATTGTAGAAAACATCAATGCAACAGGTTGGGTTTTTGTAAAACGGAGACATTAACATAACACCAAATTTTAAATATAAATCTTACTTAGCAAGGTGGAAAGCAATATAAAAGCAGATCATTTATAAGATGACAGCCTTATTCATTCTGGGCTTGAAACATTTTTCTGCTTACAGAAAAAATGTTCTAGCACAGAGGTACCATGGAAATCTCTTCAATTAGTCCTGAATTTCATGTGAAAAAGTCACAGGTGATGGATGGAACCTGTAATAAAATATTACAGCATGGGGTATTCCTTCATTACGTTACTGCCAGTTGGCCATACCCTCCTCTATAAAATGACATTCAGTTCCTCCTACCTCCTTGACTTTCTAATTGTGTGTCCAACTTGTCGGTTTCTCCAAACCTTACTGGGTGGAAACATGTATTTGGGCTGGGGAGGAGAAATGTAGCAACCACTGAT
>NW_015412944.1:0-1823 GCF_001527695.2 Protobothrops mucrosquamatus | reverse complement strand
ATACCCACAAATGGCTTCAAAAATCCCAGAGGGTCCACCGAACTGCCAAGAGTTTTAGAGGGCCTTGAGAAATTCAATGTCGACTTTTTATAGGAGAACTTAACAAAACTGAACAGGACTTGCCCGATCTCGATTTTTTTTTTTTTACTTTTCTTGAGAAGCTTAAGAGGTTGATCAGAGGAGGAGGAGGAGGAGGAGGTGGAGGAGAATTCCAAAAAAAGCCGTACAAGTTTTTTATCTCTGCTCTTGCTTCTTCAAGTAAACTGTGTCCATACTTGGGAGGCAATTCTTCTGCGTTCTGCAATCTCATCCCTGGTAGGAAAGGTTCAATGGAGGGAAAGAAACAAAGAGAGAAGCATGTTTGTTGATTAGGAAGTCAATCCAAGGGGACAAAAATAATGGATTCATCATCATCATCACCGTGATGAAGACTTTACGTATTTATTAAGTAAGATGCTTGGACAGGAACACAAGACCCCAGAGGATATCCTCTTTGCAGCACGAACCATAAACGTTGGCTGAACCATAAACGTTGTACCTCTATACCACTCTACAGAAGATAGGAAACCTTGACCACAGAGGAAGAAGTCTTAAAATGAAGATTGATCTTGATTCAGAGATCTAGGATCTATTCTGCAGCTCCAAGAGAGTTTGGAGCCGAAAATCAAGATCACTACAGCAAATGCCAAACTCCTGAGGCCTAGAAGAAATTTAAGAAATACAGGGAGTCCTTGACTTACAATTGTTCATTCAGTGACCTGCTCAAAGTTACAACGACATCAAAAAAAATGATTTTTGACCGTTTTTCACCCTTATGACTGTTGCATCATCCATGTGGTCAGGGGTGAGGAACCTTGCCTCTTTTATAACTCGTGAACTTCAACTCCCAGAATTCCTGTGCCAGCATGGGGGATCTATGGCCCCTTCATGACTTGGGGACTTCAACTCCCAGAATTCCTGAGCCAGCATGGGGATCTATGGCCCTTTTATGACTTGGGGACTTCAACTTCCAGAATTCCTATGCCAGCATGGGGAAACTATGGCCCCTTCATGACTTGGGGACTTCAACTCCCAGAATTCCTGAGCCAGCATGGGGGAGCTATGGCCCCTTCATGACTTGGGGATTTCAACTCCCAGAATTCCTGAGCCAGCATGGCTCAGCATGGAAACCTCTCCCTGTCCCCTCAGCATGGCTGGCTCAAGAATTCTGGGAGTTGAAGTCCACGAGTCATAAAAGAGCCAAGGTTGCCTACCCCTGCCCCAGGGCTTCCCTGAAATGATTAAAAAAATGGAGAGAATTCAATCAACTCAAATTCACAGAATGAAATCAACTGTCACCCTTCTGATTTATATCGGCGACTTTGCTGATGTCCTTACGTTTGACCTCAAGGACAAATGTCCCAATTGTCCAAAAGCCTGACCTTCTGAATCAGAACAGAGCTGGAAGGGGTCTTGGAGGTCTTCTAGTCCAGCCCCGTGCTCAAGCAGGAGATGCTATGCCATTTCAGACAAGTGACCGTCTAGCCTCTTCTTAAAAACCTCCAGTGATGGAGCGTCCATAATTCCTGAAGGCAACTTCTGTTCCACTGGTTGATTGTCCTCACTCTTAGGAAGTTTCTCCTTAATTTATTTATTTATTTATTTATTTATAATTTAATTTATACCCCGCCCTTCTCCTCATGGGACTCAGGGCGGCTAACAGCCTCATAAAACTACAATACAAATACAATAATTAAAAGCCGAATTAAAAAGAAATATTTAAATAGGCCGATCAATTAAAATTATCCTTAAAAATCCCCTGAAACTTTAAAATCATTAACAAT
>NW_015412943.1:0-1823 GCF_001527695.2 Protobothrops mucrosquamatus | reverse complement strand
TTGGAAGAAAATGAAAGTGACTTCAAAATTGGAGAGAGAAGCATTAGTAAGCTGTACTACTTGACCGCTGAAAATGCAAATGATTTGTAAGCTCTAATAATGAAAGCAAGGAGCACTACAAAAATATCACTAAGATAAAATATAAAGAAGACTAAAGTAATAAGAGGTTCAGCAATCAGTCTTAGAATTGATAAAGATATTAGTGTATAGCTTCTGACTTTTAGGATCAACTATCAACAGTAAAGAAACCAGAAGTCAAGAAATATGGAGACTAGCGTAGCAATGAAAAGCCTTGGAAAAGATATTCAGGTATTTATATATTATACTTATCTAGGCTTAGAGATATTTTCTCACATAGAGAAAATATCCGATACAGTTTAATTTAGGACTTAATGTTTCACCCCAACACACGACACACAGTATATCTATACAGAAAAAGTACAACATAACAAGTAGGTTTTTTATCCTTAAAAAAAGACTAAATACTGCTGATGTTTGGATAATGTATAAACCCTAAAACTAATCAGTGACACCTTTTTTCTACCTACGCAACTCATGAAAGGAATTATTTTTATTTAAGCTCTAAGAAGCATGATATACATAGTAAACTGTTTAAAAAACTGCAGCAATTATAATCCAGTTATGCCTACAATCTAATTTTTTTATTAAAATTTCTAGCTGAAAAATCCTTAGATTTATCCCGTTATATGTAATCTAAACAAAAAATGCAACCAATAAACATTCTTTGTTTGATATGTTTGTGTATGTTGCACTTATCCGTGTCTCTGCGCATGCCCAAGATGGCGGATCGGCTGCGGATCGCTCCGTAGCTACGGACCCGGCAATGTGGGTATGGGGTGTTTTGGGGGTGCCTCGGGGGGGCTTGCGGCGATGAGCGGGTGGGCGAACCCCCGCTCATACCCGTTTTAGCCCACCCGGCCCGTTTTAGGCCGTTTTAGGCCCGCCCTGACCCGTCTCGGCTCCTCTTCAGCCTGGGCCCGTTTCCAGCTCGGGCCCAGCTTGGACGACTGCAGCCGGAAGGTCGCAGCCTGTTCGATTGCGGCTGGGAGGACCCGGCCGCAAAGCTGGGAGGACTCGGGCGGCGTGGAAAGGACTTGGGCGGCCGGGAAGAACCCGGGCGGCATGGAAAACTCTGGCTTTCGGGCGGCTTGGAATGACCTGGGCGGCCGGGAGGAACTCCGGCCAGGAAGATCTCAAGCGGCCTGGTGGTGGAGGCCTGGTCTTGACTGTGTTATTCGGCTCCCCGGCCGGGCGCGGGCCTGTTCCGGTTGGTCGGGCGGCCTGGCGTTCGGCTTATTTTCGGCCCGTTTTTTGTGGCTTGGAAGGACCCGGGCGGCCTGGAAGATCTTTGGCGGCCTGGCGGTGGAGACTTGACTTCGCCCCCATTGCTTGGCTCTTTGGCCCTGGCGCTGGCCTGCCTGGTTGGTCGGGCGGCCTAGCGTTGGCTGGGCGGCCTGGTGTTGGCCCTGTTTCAACTGAGCGGCGGAAGCTCCAGCTCCGGCCCTGCCCTCCCCGGCCCTGGCTCTTCAGCGGAGGGCCTGGTACGGCCCAGAGGACCTAGATGGCGACCTGTCTTCGGCCGTTGGAGGCCTTGGTGACGACCGGAGGGCACAGGAGACGTGGCCCTGGCCTGGTCTCTGGCCGGTGGAGGATGGCCTGGAGGATCCTGGCTCTGGCCCCGTTCCAGCCGATGGAGAACTTGGTGTGGCCGAGACTGAAAATCCTTTCCCCCCCCCCTTTCTTCTTTTTGATCTCCCACAGCCGGACTTATGATTTAATCAATGTATCCGAGGACGGTCCTA
>NW_015412942.1:0-1823 GCF_001527695.2 Protobothrops mucrosquamatus | reverse complement strand
GTCATTACTAAAAGCCAACATGGGTTTGTCAAAAATAGATCATGCCAGACAAATCTTATTGCATTCTTTGACCAAGTGACAAAATTAGTGGATCAGAGGAATGCTGTGGACATAATTTACTTGGACTTCAGTAAGGCATTTGATAAAGTAGATCACAACCTACTACTTGACAAAATAGAAAAATGTGGGGTAGACAGCATCACCACCAGATGGATCCGTAGCTGGCTGACCGGCCGTACTCAGCGAGTGGTCCTCAATGGACCCGCATCTACATGGAGGGAAGTGTGTAGTGGGGTTCCCCAGGGCTCTGTTCTAGGCCCAGTGCTCTTCAACATCTTCATCAACGATTTGGACGAGGGGATAGATGGGGAACTCATGAGATTTGCAGACGACACCAAGCTGGCAGGAATAGCCAACACTCCAGAAGACAGGCTTAGGATACAGGAGGATCTGGACAGACTTGAACACTGGGTGCTATCTAACAAAATGAAATTCAATGGTGAAAAAAGCAAGGTTCTACATTTAGGCAAGAAAAACCAAATGCACAGGTATAGTATAAGGGGTACCTTGCTCAATAGTAGTAACTGTGAGAGGGACCTCGGAGTCCTAGTGGACAATCACCTAAATATGAGCCAGCAGTGTGCTGCAGCTGCCAAAAAGGCCAACACAATGCTAGGCTGCATTAACAGAGGGATAGAATCAAGATCACGTGAAGTGTTAATACCACTTTACAATGCCTTGGTAAGGCCACACTTAGAATACTGCATCCAGTTTTGGTCACTGCGATGTAAAAAAGAAATTGAGACTCTAGAAAGAGTACAGAGAAGACCAACAAAGATGATTAGAGGACTGGAGGCTAAAGCATATAAGGAATGGCTGCTGGAATTGGGTATGTCTAGTTTAATGAAGAGAAGGACGAGCGGGGACATGATAGCAGTGTTCCAATATCTCAGGGGCTGCCACAAAGAAGAGGGAGTCAAGCTATTTTCGAAAGCGCCTGAAGGCAGGACAAGAAGCAATGGGTGGAAACTAATCAAGGAGAGAAGCAACCTAGAACTAAGGAGAAACTTCCTGACAGTTAGAACAATTAACCAGTGGAACAACGTGCCTCCAGAAGCGGTGAATGCTCCAACACTGGAAGTTTTTAAGAAGAGACTGGACAGCCATTTGTCCGAAATGGTATAGGGTTTCCTGCCTGAGCAGGGGGTTGGACTAGATGACCTCCAAGGTCCTTTCCAACTTTACTACTACTACTACTACTACTACTACTACTACTACTACTACTACTACTACTACTATTATTATTATTATTATTATTATTATTATTATTACTTGATTCTTCACCAATCTGCTCCAGTTCTGGGTCTGAATTTTAAGAGTGAACCTGCTTATCTCCGGTATTTTATCTTTGGTATTTTATAGCAAAGCAGAGCAGTTTCTAGCCATTTGTCAGGAGGTGGCCATGTCCTTGATTTCTGATGAGCAACTACATGCCTGTAGTGATGCAAAAAGTTCTTCTGAGAAGTAATTAATGTAATATGGAAACATTCAGCGAGCACAATGAAAAAGATTTCTTCTGACTTCAAATGAAAATGAATGAAGTTTTTGTAAAAAAAAAAAAAAACTGGTAAAATTCAAATTCATGGGAATATGGTGCTTCCTCAGGCTTGAATAACACTGTATAGAGGAAGGGAATGTATACCAAGCTCCTAAATCAAAGCAAATATTCATTATATTCATATTTGTCAGTTTAGTTCTGTTTCTTTCAACCACTAGCCATAATGAAAAGCAGCTGATTAAAATAAGAATAAAACCAATTAATG
>NW_015412941.1:0-1823 GCF_001527695.2 Protobothrops mucrosquamatus | reverse complement strand
TGATAGCAGTCTTCTAATATCTAAGGGGCTGCCACAATGAAGAAGGGGTCAACCTATTTTCCAAAGCACCTGAAGGCAGGACAAGAAGCCATGGATGGAAATTAATCATGGCGGAAACCAACCTGGAACTAAGGAGAAATTTCTTTACAGAACAATTGATCAGTGGAACAGCTTTCCTTCAGAAATTGTGGGTGCTCAGTCCCTGGAGGGTTTTAAGAAGAGATTGGACAGCCATTTTTCTGACATGGTATAGGGTCTCCTGCTTGAGCAGGGGATTGGACTAGAAGACCTTCAAGGTCCCTTTCAACTGTTATTCTGGAGCTTTCTGAGCCATCTCGCCCCATCCGACTTTCCCTCACCAACATATTGTGACCAACTCACCCCTGGACAACTCACCATGGGACAACTCTCCATGGGACAATTAAATGTGGGACAACTCAAGACAGGGATAAGTAGAATTGCAGCTTAGCCTAGCATCAAGCAAGACAAGACCTGCTTCAATTCACTTGTCCCTTTCTTGAATTATCCTGCGTTGAATTGTTTGGTCCCAGGGCATGTTGGCTGGGGCAAGTCAGCTGGGATAAGTCTGCCTCTGTAAGCCTTTCTTCGATAAACTTTTCTCATTAGACTGTTTCACTAATCATTGCTAAATTAGGCCTGTTTTCAAGAACAATCTCTCTCTCCTTCAGCTGTGTGAGAACGCACATATGTGCATGCAGGTGCGCGTGCACACACGCACACACACACACACACACACACACACACACACACACACACATCATGCAATATCCAGTATGGATAGACATATTCTTAAAGCATCTATTAAGAACAGATTTTTTTAATGTGATACCCTCATTGCTATACTCATTTATTCTTGGGTTTGCAACCCAGGGAAAATCCAAAATCGTATGCAGAGTTGCATGCAAATAGTGACTAGTCTGCTCTGGATACTTTGGCCAGTATGCAATGAAAGTGTTTCCCCAAGCATGCTCACACTTGTCTATGCAAACTAAAATCTAGAGATTCTCTTGCAAGATATCATACTAATTGTAGAGATAGCATCACCAGCCTAAGCATCACCAGTAAGAATGACAAAAAAGATGCAACTTTAAATATGTTCAATATAAAAAGTGAAGAAAAGAAGTCCTTCAGTAAAAACAGCAAAAAATTAACAGGTTACAATGAAAGGTAGATCTCTTTTATTGGCTCAGTCACTTCTAATAAGAGAGTACGAATTCCTCCAATTATCACCGAGGATGCAATTTTACCAAGAGAAAGTCAAAAAAATACATTTATTTAAATAAATTTCTGGCCCAGTTAAAACATAGAACACAGTTCATTTATATTCTAGAAAACCTGGAGAAACTTGCTGATAGTTTGTCCAACTTATTTAGGCAGACTAAAGTATGAGAATAGAAATATTATTCTTTGGGGAGACTGAGGACACTAAACATGCTTAGCTTTTAGAATAAAAAGTTAAAGGAGAAGATTATAGTATCATTTAAATCTCTGAAGAATTGTCACAAAGACTTCTCTATCACTGCAACACAATGGGCTTAAGTTTCAGGAAGACCATTTGGGGGAAAGGTGGCAACCAGGAGCCTTTTAATACTGGGACCATCAATGTAAGGAGATGGTAGAGTCTTTTTTACTGGAAAAATGGCCAGAGGTATCTGAGGAAGATTTCTCCACTAGGGTGGTCTAATGCTTGCAATGCTATTTTATTTTGGCATTTCAACAGATGGACATATTTGCAGGGATTAGTGCACATAATGTTCCTGCCCAAGTTTTTCAAAGCTCAGCTGCACTAGAAATGTTGGCTA
>NW_015412940.1:0-1823 GCF_001527695.2 Protobothrops mucrosquamatus | reverse complement strand
ATAATAATAATAATAATAATAATAATAATAATAATAATAATAATAATAATAATAATAATAATAATAATAATAATAAAGTTGGAAGGGACCTTGGAGGTCATCGAGTCCAACCCCCTGCTCAGGCAGGAAACCCTACACCATTTCAGACAAATGGCTGTCCAGTCTCTTCTTAAAAACCTCCAGTGTTGGAGCATTCACCACTTCTGGAGGCAGGTTGTTCCACTGGTTAATTGTTCTAACTGTCAGGAAGTTTCTCCTTAGTTCTAGGTTGCTTCTTTCTTTGGTTAGCTTCCACCCGTTGCTTCTTGTCCTGCCTTCAGGCGCTTTGGAGAATAGCTTGTCTCCCTCTTCTTTGGGGCAGCCCCTGAGATATTGGAACGCTGCTATCATGTCCCCCCTTGTCCTTCTCTTCGTTAAACTAGACATACCCAACTCCAGCAACCGTTCCTTATATGCTTTAGCCTCCAGTCCCCTGATCATCTTTGTTGCTCTTCTCTGTTCTTTGTTTATTAGAAAGTTGCAAAAGGGGATCACATGATCACAGGACACTGCAAACGTCATAAATATGAGTCCATTGCCAAGCATTTGAATTTTGATCACTTGACCATGGGGATGTGTAATGGTCATAAGTGTGAAAGATGGTCATAAGTCACTTTTTTCAGTGCTCTTGTAACTTGGAACAGCACTAAACACGTGGTTGAAAGTCAAAGGCTACTTATATATGACTACTTATGTACCTATGAATTGCATTTATTTTTTTTCCTGGCTGTCATACCTCCTAGCACTTTTGCTATAAAGTTGTATATAGTGCTACAGCTAGACCTGACAAGTGGAAGTCTAATCGATCTTCCTATGATGGGAAAACTGTGAACAGGTGATCAGTGTACCTGAACAAGCTGCTAACTTTTGACAGCCAACCTGATTTTCTTTTTTATGCCTCTTTGGTTTGATCACTTGGAATAGGCCTATCCCTGCTCCTAAAGGTATCCCCATCACTCACACAGAAGTGTTGCAATCTGTCAGTTGGTTGCCACAGTAGTCAAATATTCTTCCTTCTCTGCACTCCCAGGAAATTAATCTTGTTTCTTTCCACATATGGAAAACATTTGCCTCTTCAGCTTTAAACCGAGCATGAATTGGACCACCTGACTTCTTAACTACCAGAGGTGCATGGTGCCCACATCTGGCTTTCTGACGTGATGGAAATAAATGGAAGAAAACACTTTTTTCCATCAAAGACTAATTGCAGGGGCTATGGGCATGACTAGTCTAGAGAAAAGAAGGACGAGGGGAGATATTCCAGTATTTGAAGGGCTGCCACAAAGAAGAGGGGAGCAACTTGTTTTCCAAACAAGGCAAGATAAGAAACAGTGGACGGAAACTTAAGGAGAAAAGCAACCTGGAATTAAGGAGAAATGTCCTAACAGTGAGAACAGCTAACCAGTAGAACAGTTTCCTTCAGAGCTTCATCATTGGAGCTTTTGAAGAGCTTCATCATTGGAGCTTTTTGGTCACCACGATGTAAAAAAGATGTTGAGACTCTAGAAAGAGTACAGAGAAGAGCAACAAAGATGATTAGGGGACTGGAGGCTAAAACATATAAGGAACGGTTGCTGGAATTGGGTATGTCTAGTTTAATGAAGAGAAGGACGAGGGGGGACATGATAGCAGTGTTCCAATATCTCAGGGGCTGCCTCAAAGAAGAGGGAGTCAAGCTATTCTCCAAAGCGCCTGGAGGCAGGACAAGAAGCAACAGATGGAAACTAATCAAGGAGAGAAGCAACCTAGAACTAAGGAGAAACTTTCTGACAGTTGGAACAATT
>NW_015412939.1:0-1823 GCF_001527695.2 Protobothrops mucrosquamatus | reverse complement strand
GGAGTGGGATGGCAGTTCCAGCGGTACGGACAATTTTTTTTTCTCTCCCTCGGGGGAAATTCAAAAAACAGCCCCGGCCTCCAAGTCCAGCTACTTTCTGGGAAATGAAGTCCAAGCAGCGTCGGAAGACGGTTTAAAACTTTAAATCCTAGTCAGGAGCATGCTCAGAATTGTACTCCTGTAATTATTTATTTTGGAAGATATAAATATAATACACGCAATCTCTTTTAAGCTTACCTGCGGGGGGACGCTCTTCCCACGGAGTGCCTTCCCTTCAGAAATAAGACCCGCGCCTTCCCTGTCTTTATGGAAAGCCTGTGAAAACTTGCCCCAAGGGCGGGTAGCGGGAGTGGCCAGTTGTGGTTATTGAAACTGGTATATGATGGTTCCTTTTATTATTATTTGTATTTGATTGCGATGATTATGTGTACTGCATAGTGCATGGTATCGGAATGATTAAAGTGGCATAAGGCATCTGCTTAGTAAATGAAAAAGAGCAACATAAAAATAAATTATCTGTGCATTCTTTGCGCTCATAACACTGGAATGCTTTCAAACGTTTCTATGGCAGCGATGAAAGTTGAAAATGGTCAGCCTCCGAAATGTTCTCGTCGCCTAAATCTTCAACTATTTATGGCAATTTCTGCCTCCGAATTGGGCATGCTATCGACGTTTTTGGTCTAGCGCCAACAATCAGTTTCGAACACGGCGAAGGGCTGATTCCAGCCTTTCGAAGTCATCTAAAGTTCATATGAAAAGTAATTTGGTTACTTTTGCTGTTACTTTTCCTGCTGACTTGATACATGATTAGATAGGTACGTGGATTTTTATTTATTGATTGATTTTGCATTCTCCATTGTTTCCATTCTGTTACCGGAGCTTGGCAACTGACGCTGAATAAATCTATTAATAAATCTATTAATAAATCTATATATATATTTCGAGACCCGCGTTGTGCCGAACAAGTGCATGACGGGAATGGTAGTTTTTCCCGGGTCCTCCGGATCCGGAAGTAGATTGTTTTTCGCCGGAGGGTTAGGTCACGCGGCGCGGGTTGTTCCTCTAACGGGGCGTGAGAGAGAGAAGAGAGAGAGAGAGAGAGAGGAGAAATTCCGCTTCCGGCCTGGGCTGGAGGTTCGCGCGCTATTCGTGGCCTGCGGTGTGGTGGCGTTTTAAAAAAAAGGCTGCGGCGGACTCCCGGAAGGCGAATCTTCCTCCTTGGCCTCGTGGCCCCCGAAGCAGCCATAAGGATTAAACCGAGGATTGTAATATTGCAACGTCCACGGGGGGGATTGTACTGCGCGCCATGTCTCTCATATGCTCCAGTGAGTGACCCGCTTTCTCCTTGGCTCCCGCTCTGCCTTCCCGCACAGCTGCGGCCCCGCACGGAGGGGGAAGGCTCGAGAGAGAGAGAGAGAGAGAGGCAGGCAGGCTCCCCTTTTAGCAGCAGCAGGAACTTTGCAGCAACTTTGGTGGTTAACTATGACAGTTTGCGAGTATTGCTCTGCCTGAGGGCTTGTAATGTTCACCGTCAGTGGGATCGTATTATGGTCGCTGTTGTAAACTGCAGGTAGACAGACCTAGGTATGAGCTGAGAGGTTGTCACAGGACAGGAAAAGAAATCCCCCCCCCCCTCCAGAAGGCAGGACACCAAAGAACGGATTCAGTATTCCGTTTCAGTGTTAGGAGGAGAAAAACCCTTCACAGTTTCATACCTGGTCTCTGAACAGTTCCTAGATCAGTGTTTCTCAACCTTGACAATTTTAAGGCATGTGGACTTCAACTCCCAGAATTCCATAGCCAGCAATGCTGGCTGTGGAATT
>NW_015412938.1:0-1823 GCF_001527695.2 Protobothrops mucrosquamatus | reverse complement strand
TGCTGCGCAACCACACTCTCAACAACCTTCGCCACAAAGCGAAGGTTGGAGACCGGGCGATAATTGGCCAATACATCTGGGTCCAGGGAGGGCTTCTTGAGGAGGGGCCTCACCACCGCCTCCTTTAAGGCCGTGGGGAAGGCACCCTCCCCTAAAGAAGCGTTTACAATTCCCTGGAGCCAGGCTCGTGCACCCTCCCTGGAGCCAGGCTCGTGCACCCTCCCGAGCCGCCAGCACCAGCCAGGAGGGGCACGGATCCAGTAAACATGTGGTTGCATTCAGCCTCCCCAAGATCCTGTCCACGTCCTCAGGAGCCACAGAGTCAAACTCCTCCCATACAACAGTCTCAAGACCTGCTCCCGTATCCTCCCCCGGTAAACTTTTTCAGGATTTTACAAGTTGTGTGCCTTGTGGAACAACTTCAAACTGTATTCCATTAAAAGCCTATATTTTTCTGTTAAGCTGGAATGCATAGGCAAAAATGATCATACTGCTATATAGTCAATAGTTTCTGAGCCTGAGGGAAGGGCCAATGCATCTTAAGTCATGAATCCCTCCCCCCCCACACACATAAGAGATTTAAGTCCAGCCCACCTTGAATTCCTTCTACCCTTATCTACCATCAAATTGGACATTAGTAGTTCAGATTTTTGTAGAGAGCTTAAGCTTGCAATAAATCTTTATACCATTTGAACTGCCTAGATCTCCTGATTTCCCTGGCGCTTGACAGTTTCTGGGGCAGTGATGTCCCAGATATTTCCTGTATTATTAAGAATAGTAGACCCTCTCTTATTACTTTTTAAAAAACAATGGATTAAGTATCTGTCCTGTTTTATTCAAAACAGATTCGACATTAATTATAAGGTCCATTTTGTTGCTGGCATGTTTGGACAGTACCCAAGTATATGCCTATGTTGGATAGTCCCATAATGGACTGCTGTATAAAATGGTTTGATCTTATTTCTTGCAAATCAGTAGAGGTTGGATCAGTTCCAAATGGAACATTAATTAATGTCAAAAAAGCAGCGTGAGAGCATAATTAATTACAAGGATGTGGATCCCAGCTGTGGAGGTAGATAAAGTCTACATAATTAAAACTGGCTAACAATGGGAACTGCAATGTCTTTGCAACATCAGATTCAGCTTTAATGTCAAAACAAAATTAACACATACCCAAGAGGTACAGATGTTTAATTAAGAGCAACAACATAGAAATCATTAGGCAACATCTACAGAAAGGACAAAAAAAAAAATACGGCATTTTAGACAAATTGCTGCAGAAGGACGTGTGAAAGAAAGCCTGAAAATGTGTTTTTAAACTTTCATAGTGGCTATAGGGAAATAAACTATAATACAAACAGAGGCTGGTGCTGGAAGTAACAATAATGTCTGCATGCCTGTAAAAGTGTCAGGTAATGCTTTAGATGTTATTCTGCATTGAGAATCACTAAGTATGCAATATTATTGTCAATCTAATATGTCAGTTCCATTAACACCATCTCTACATATTCGCACTGGATTGCAACCTAATAACTTACAATTAATATATTATTTGTAAACTGGAGCTACATTCTTTATATAAGGCTCCATATAACTCTTGACTTCTATAATATATGTATATTACGGAGGCAATTCAAAACTTTGTATACTCTTTATGAAACTTTCTAAGTTTGGGAAACTGAGAAATTATAATAGTGAGCCTTGGGTTTTGGCAAATGCAAGCTATTTAAAATAGTAATTAGTCATGGATACTCAGCTATTGTTTTCCTCAAAGAGATAATGCAATGAGCTTTTCTTGAACTTACTGGAGACAAATTTAAAAA
>NW_015412937.1:0-1823 GCF_001527695.2 Protobothrops mucrosquamatus | reverse complement strand
CATTTATATATCATTCCCCACTAAAATCTTAAAGTGATGTGCAGCAAAATTAAGTAACATGTTCATGACAGTTCCAGTTGATAAGGATGGTATGGTATCCTTCAGATACTTAGCCAAGTCTTCTGAAAACCTATTGAGAAGAGTAGACACTGTCATCACATCACATCACATTTATTTATTATATTATATTCCATGTTTTGACTAAGAGTCAGTTCATGGATTCCATGAGCAATATGTGCAGTAAAAGCTTGAAATCAAAAGATTAGATTTGGTAATAATATAGTCACGTTGTGTAAGTGTTCTTTTCTAATCATTTCAATCCTTTTTCCTGATCATCCCTGACAATATCACATATTGGATATAATTAGAGTTGTATTCAAACATATGGTAGGAATAAAATGTGGACAAGCTGCAGAGTCAAAACGATGAGCTTGACTCCATTATCTCTGTTCCTGTCAGCATCATTCCAACTTCCCATGTTTAGAACAAGTAAAGTGACTTCTGTAAGTATTTAGGGGAACAGGCAAAGATACCTGATCACTGGAAATATTCCAGTAACATAACATAAAATGGTCCAAAAACATTTCAGTCCTTCCCATTTAATAATAACATACCATCAAATGTTGTAGAAAGCTAGGGGTGCACTAGACATAGGACACATTGGAACAATATCTTTCTCTGCTCTCCACTTGTCATCCTCATATCTCCTTCTCAGCTCACTAGAGTTGGGCAGCCAGTAAATGTAAATAAATCATAGTGATAAAATAATATTTATTTACACTCAGAGATGAAGGCGTTAATGCTATGTTATGCTTACATATTTTCAACACTGCAAGGCCACCCACTCCCAATGGATTTTTTTTATTTATCAACATGAATATAAAAATAGAGGAAGACCTGAATACAAATACAATTGAATAAATATCTGAATAAAACATCCTCACATACATCTTTAGAATGTCTGTATAAGATTTGTATCACACTATTGCACCATCAAATTGAGCAATGTTGTAATGTTATGAAAGATAAAAAAATATTTTTTTTAGTGTGAGGGCAATGGTTCCTGGTAAGTAATATTAAATAATGAAAGATAATCCTATACAGTGAATAATTTCACAGTGAGTTCTCAACACAACTAATTCTCCAATAGATAGTTGTGTACTCTAAAATGAGACACAAAATATATTCACAAAGAGCATATATAAACTACAAATGCAAGATAACGTGATTGTTTCTCTATAAGGTCCTTTTGAAATAATAATCAGATTTGCAAGCATAAATAAACAAATACTCTTGCTTTTGTTAAAATGTTAACAGAGTCCAAATAGCTAAACAAAGTAGAGATGTCAGCACTGTCTCACCAAAAGACACAAAATAAAAGTTGCATGGACTTAACCTATATGTTTCCAGCCAAGATGTACATAATTATCATCACAAAAGCCTGTCTGATTTTGTAGTCAAGTGTCCACATAACCCCAAACGATATTTTCTTCTCCTCCTCATGTTGATTGTATCCTAATTCCAAATCCTTCTCCACAACAAGGAGATAAATTCAGAGGGGAAAAAATGAGGCTGGATTTTCACTTTAATAATAATAATAATAATAATAATAGAGTTGGAAGGGACCTTTCAACTTTCCCGAGAATGAGGCAGACTGTACAACTTCAGAATATCATGGCTTCCAAATAATCTAATACTCCCTGGATGTAGACAGCTAAGAAAGCTCAGACAATGCCAGACTGCCTGCTGGGCTACATTTATGCAAACAGAGTCTTTATTTTGTTGTTTAATATGTGAAAGCATTCAGAAAGACTGCTTCTTGT
>NW_015412936.1:0-1823 GCF_001527695.2 Protobothrops mucrosquamatus | reverse complement strand
TCCCAGCAACTAGTATATTGCAGTTATATTGGAAAATGTGGTAAATGACATCCGCAATAGCCCTTAGGAAAAACTCTTATTTTTCCAATCCATCTGCTTTCTGCATTGACTGGTGTGTGGTCAAGTCATGCCAATTCTTAGCGACCAAATAGATTTTCTCCCTGACGATCCTCCAACTCTTCCAAAAGTTCACCATCACTACTGTAACTGTATTGCTGGTTATCCTCTAATACTGAAAGCTGTAGGTCTTTGCAAGAGAATTCCTTCTTCCCCTTCTATTGTTTTCTTGGAGAATTTGCCCCTCAGCAATGTTGAAAAAGAAAGGGTAACTGAGAGATCTTTAGTAGATAAATAACATAGTAAATCTGAAGAGAGAAAGAAAGGTTTTAAATTGCTTTTGGTTAGCTTTAAATCTGGAATAAATATTACAAGTATTTGAAGCTGAAGTATCTGAGCCTGAAAGTAATTTTTGGTCATCACTAAGGAATAGTGATTTTTCCCCCCCATCATTTAAAAATGATAGCTTGATCCATCATAACTGGAATTAGTAGTTGTTGTTTTTTCAAGGGAAAAATGGCCTCTTTTTCATTATCCTCATCTTGCCTGTTGCTGAAATCAGCCCAACTTATCAAATGGCTAATAGTAATGTATAAATCATGGCATCAGAAATAAATTTTGCACTTATATGAAATAATTCTGTCTTTCAATCTTCTTGATTGCTGAAGTGAATTATCCTCTGTCTTTGGTAAAAGTTTTCATAAAAGTTCACAAGCAAGCAATCCCCCCCCCCCACACACACATACCCACAATTAATAAGCTGTGCACTGGAGTGACTTCTGCATTAATGTGTATTTAATTTTGTTGGCACTATAAATAATGATATATCTTACTTTCCCAATGTAGAAGGCACAATGCGAACTGATACTTCAATTTTGTTTCCATTCCAGCCAAACTATGGTCAAGGGACTTAAGACTTCAGCTGAAATATTTGATAAATTCCACTCAATATACTGCATTTAGTTTTTATTGTTTATTTTGTTCTTAAAAGGGAGCCTTCAAACCTACTAAATGTGCTTTCTGATTTGGAATATTCTTGCCTTACAAAATAAGGACTAGCTATGGTAAGGACTTAACAGTCAACAGAAAGCACTCTGCACATATCCTGGCTGAATTTTTTTTTTTTTTTTTTTGCAGAAAACTGTTTGGTTGCTCATTTTGTTTGTTTGTTTAATTCAATTTCTGCTGTTTTTGTTGGTTTGCTTCTGGGTTTCATGCAGTGACTTTAATATGTATTGTTTTTAGTTCACATTGTAAACAACACTGACATTTTAAATGAAAAACCAAGAACTGTTCAAGTGATGAAACATATAAAGGCAGTCTTCATTCTAGGTTTGGATAGACATAATGAGTATTATTATGAACAATATCAGAAATTAACTATTTTCACACCCCATATGTCAGGATAACTGAGGAGGCTTCCCCTTCCCAGAAGACCTTGGTCCCTCACAGCTGAGTGACAAACAAAAATATTCTAGGAACAGGGATAGGAATTTAAGTAGTTTTGTTGATATGCACATTATATCCCTGGTCTTCAGACTGGCACCACCAGGAACCAGGCTATTTATTTATTTATTTTATTTTTCCAACTTCTATGCCGCCCTTCTCCCCACGGGACTCAGGGCGGCTCACAGCATATTAAAAGACAACACAAAAAAACATTTCCCCTATAAAACCAATTAAAAACCAAATATATTTGTGGCTGTGTCATTATTAAAATCTTTAAAAAAATTTTCCCTATTTAAAATTCACCCTAGGTCAGTCCC
>NW_015412935.1:0-1823 GCF_001527695.2 Protobothrops mucrosquamatus | reverse complement strand
GAAATAGGGCAGCTAAAAATGCTTGGGGGACACTTTTTAAATGATGCTGTCGCTTCAATTTCTGGGCTCCTGGGGAACAGGTTGCTAATACAAGCTGTCAAATACGGAAGGTAAAACCATTTTTTAAAAATAATTTGTGTTAGGTTGTTAATGAATATTCTGCCCCAAAGGGTGTCTAATTGGTGTCAGTGTCTCACACCCCCCCCCCGGGTATTTTGGCATAGCCAATCAGGTGCCTCTGAACCATTTGGGGCACCTGTCAGCCTACTCATTAGAACTATGTGCAAACAGCCACCTCCATACAGGCAGTCATCAACTTATGCCTGCAATTAGAACCAGAATTTCCATTGCTAGACAAGGCTGTTAAATGAGTTGTGCCTGATTTTATGACCTTTTATTACCACGGTTGTTAAGTGAATCACTGCAGCTGTTAAATGAGTCACAAGAAAACTGGCTTCCCCCATTGACTTTGCTTGCCAAAATCTGACTTGGAAGGTTGCAAATGACGATCACAGGATGCTGCAACTGTTGTAAATATATGCCGGTCACCAAGTGCCCAAGTTTTGATCGTGTGACGGTGGGGATGCTGTGATGGTCGTGAATATGAGGACTAGTCAAAAGTCACTTTTTTCTCGGCCCTTGTAACTTTGAACAGTCACTAACCGAACAGTTGCAAATCGAGGATCACCGGAATTTGAATCCCAAAGGTGCTTTTTTTTTCTAAAAGATAACCGGACTTTGTTTTTCCTTGAAGACGTTTCACTTCTCATCCAAGAAGCTTCTTCAGTTCTTCAGCTCTTCTTCAGTCAGAGCTGAAGAAGCTTCTTGGTTAAGAAACAAAACATCTTCAAAGAAAAAAACAAAGTCGAGCTGCCTTTTGAAAAAAAAGCACCTTTGGGACAACCGTGACCTGGATGACTGAGAATCTCCATAGACTCCTGAATTGCCCAGTGCTCTTCAACATCTTCATCAATGATTTGGACGAGGGGATAGATGGGGAACTCATCAAATTTGCGGATGACACCAAGCTGGCAGGAAAAGCCAACACTCCAGAAGACAGGCTTAAGATACAGGAGGACCTGGACAGACTTGAACACTGGGCGTGATCTAACAAAATGAAATTCAATGGTGAAAAAAATAAAGTTCTACATTTAGGCAAAACGTACAGGTATAGTATAGGGGGTATCTTGCTCAATAGTAGTAACTGTGGGAGGGATCTTGGAGTCCTAGTGAAAATCACCTAAATATGAGCCAGCAGTGTGCTGCAGCTGCCAAAAAAGCCAACACAGTGCTGGGCTGCATTAACAGAGGGATAGATAGATCACGTGAAGTATTAATACCATTTTGCAATGCCTTAGTAAGGCCACACTTGGAATACTGCATCCAGTTTTGGTCACCACGATGTAAAAAAGATGCTGAAACTCTAGAAAGAGTACAGAGAAGAGCAACAAAGATGATGAGGGGACTGGAGGCTAAAACATATAAGGAACGGTTGCTGGAATTGGGTATGTCTAGTTTAACGAAGAGAAGGACGAGGGGGGACATGATAGCAGTCTTCCAATATCTCAGGGGCTGCCACAAAGAAGAGGGAGCCAAGCTATTCTCCAAAGCACCTGAAGGCAACACAAGAAGCAACGGGTGGAAACTAATCAAGGAGAGAAGCAACCTAGAACTAAGGAGAAACTTCCTGACAGTTAGAACAATTAACCAGTGGAACAACCTGCCTCCAGAAGCGGTGAATGCTCCAACACTGGAAGTTTTTAAGAAGAGACTGGACAGCCATTTGTCCGAAATGGTGTAGGGTTTCCTGCCTGAGCAGGGGG
>NW_015412934.1:0-1824 GCF_001527695.2 Protobothrops mucrosquamatus | reverse complement strand
CATCACCAAATTTAGGATATATTGCAATTGTCATTATGACACCCAGACCAACTGGTTCCACTTCTGGTTGATATGATGGAAGTTGTGGTGCAACAGGAAGTTTTTAAATTTTTAAGAAGAGATTGGACAATATTTTGTCTGAAATAGTATACAGTTTCCTGCTTGAGAAAGGGGATTAAACTAGAAGTCCTCCAAGGTCCCTTCCAACTCTGTTATTCCAAATAGCTATCATCCTTACGTGCCCTCAGACTGAAGGGCTTCCAACATGTTTTTTCACATTTTACTGATTAATTTCAGGTTTTAATCAGATTAATTCCCATTTCAAAGGAGCTGTTGTGAAGACAGTTTTGTGCATTGCCTCTGAAACAAAGTAATTTCTCATTCGCTCCTAATCCTCCTTCTTGGCTTACTGAGTTTCTCCTCTACTCCTGAAGTCACGACACTCTAATGCAGGGATAGTCAACCTTGGCTCTTTTATGACTCGGGGACTTCAACTCCCAGAATTCCTGAGCCAGCTGTGCTGGCTCAGGAATTCTGGGAGTTGAAGTCCATGAGTCATAAAAGAGCCAAGGTTGACTCCCCTAATGCCTTGACATGATTCTTCAGCTGTTTTCCGACTGGCATAAGGGACTGTTTACTACACAGTTACATTGGACCTATTGCTTAGTTCAGTGATGGCGAACCTTTTAGAGACCGAGTGCCCAAACTGCAACCCAAAACCCATTTATGCATCGTCAGGTGCCGGGTGGGTGTGGCCATTGGGTGGGTGTGGCCATTGGGTAGGTGTGACCATTGGGTGGGCGTGACTGCGGTGGTAACGGCAGACTGGGTGGGACTAAAACGTTCAATCAATCAATTCCAACTTTGCAAGATCTTTTTTTCCCGCAAGAAGTTGAAATTGACTGATTGATTGAACCTTTTTTTTGTTTTGCACATGGAGGCAGAGGCTTAAAGCGAAAAGGTTTTATAAAATCCAGCTGAAGGCCTAGGACTGGGGTGACAGCACGCGTGCCCACAGAGAGGACTCTGAGTGCCGCCTCTGGCACCCGTGCCATAGGTTCGCCACCACTGGCTTAGTTGGTTTTCTACTAAGAGAACAAGGGACATGATGGGTTACCAGTTCACAACGTTTTAGCCAAACTGGAGGAAATGCTGCTCAATTCAAGAGAGCACTATCCACACCTGAGATTCTGCTGGCCCTGAGCCTGTTAGGTTTTGAAGTCTTGGCTTTTCTATCAGGGAATAGGGCCAGAATGGACAGTGATCAGCTGTGAGACAGTTTATTAGGAGTCTCGCTGCATTATAATATTGTTTATCCTGTTATATTATGTATTCATGCATTGTTAGCATCCAGAGTCACTGAACTGAGATGGGCAGCGATATAAATTCAAAAATAAACGGGAAGACCAAACTATTTGCCAGGTCCTGGGATATACCGGTAGGAAAAATGCTGATTACAGTTATTACAAATTACAATTGCTTAAAGGTCAGAGGTTGAAACTGGTCACAAGAAAACAAGTTTGGTTAAACTGACTGGATGGGGAATTCTGTGAGTTGAAGTCCACACATCTCTAAGTTGCTAAGGTTGAAAGCACTGGGTTCAAACATGCAAGATGTTATTGACCATGAGAGGAATTTAAGTTAGGGCAGTGATGGCAAACCTTTTAGAGACCGAGTGCCCAAACTGCAACCGAAAACCCAATTATGCATCGTCGGGTGCCGGGTGGGCATGGCCCATTGGGTGGGCGTGGCTGCGGTGGTAACGGCAGACTGGGTGGGACTAAAAAGTTCAATCAATCAATTCCAACTTTGCAAGATCTTTCC
>NW_015412933.1:0-1824 GCF_001527695.2 Protobothrops mucrosquamatus | reverse complement strand
CTTATTGATCAGGGGAGCTTGTCACTGGTGAGGAAGGAAGGTAGCCAGGAGCACATAACAGTTGCTAAACAAATGGTTGTAAATTGAGGACTACTTGCAATTTGAAAAATTTGAAAAACTTAACACGTTGAGGCAAAAACTGTGCCCAGTTGTTGCATGTGCCCATGCCACCCACAAAGACAATGTTTATACAACAACTAACTGGGTAAGTTAAAGTTCTAGCTCTAGCAGCTGCATTTGCACAAGCTGTAATGCTTGGGTGGCGTTACCCTTGGTGATGTTTGTCGCTGTGATTAGCGCATCGTGCAAAACCAGCCCTTTTGTTGGCTTATGTCTCAATGTTCTGTGGTTATCTAGAAAATGGTCAAACACAGTGAGTCGAGTAAGTTTTGAAACTGCAGCCAAGGAATTTTGTACAAAACCTCAGCCAGGGCAGCTCTTTAAGTAAATTTTTAAAAGCTCTCTTATTTAAGGCTTTAACAACTTGCTGGTTGGCCCAACTAAGCCTTAATTATTCTAGGTTAAATACAGCCAGACAGAATAACCAGATAATTAGAATCAGTGACCTGCAAATATGATTCTTCCAGTGGAAGATCTTCTAATTCTTCGGTCAGGTCCGGAATCAAGTTGGGCTGATCTCGTTGGAAGAGAAAGAGCTCCCCATCTTCATCGCTCTCAGCCTGTCATGTAAGCAGTAGAAACTGGATGAAATTTATTAAAAGGCAACAACAACAGAAAACAAGACTGACAACTGCCTATTGTTTCTTTCGGAGATAAAATGGTAAACATAAGCATAAAATTGTAAACGTAAAATTGTAAACATAAGCTTTTACTTGGAAGAAATAATAGAAGATAAACATAAAATCATAGGGTTGGAAGGGATCTTTGACATCTTCTAATCCAATCTCAAGGAGATCCTATACTAGGGGGGTCCAACCATAGCAGACTTGTGGATTTCAACTCCCAGAATTCCTCAGCCAGCGATGGGGAATTCTGGCCTTTGAAGTCCACAAGTCAGTCAATCAATCAGAATAGAGTTGGAAGGGACTTTGGTAGTCTTCTAGACCAACCACCTACTCAGCAGAAGACCCTATAAAAATTATTATTAAGTCTTAAAGTTGCCAAGGTTGGACACTGTTGCCCTATCCCATTCCAGAAAAATGGCGATCTAGTCTCTTCTTGAAAACTTCCAATGATGGAGCAGCCACAATTTCCAGGGTTAAACCAGAATCTCAGCATCTATAGCATTTCACTAGAAAGGACCTTTAAAAATAAAATAGGACTATACAAATTACAGCAAACAATACATTAATTTAATAACATTTAAAAAAAATCTGTTTATGGATGTATGCCCTTGGGACAAAACATTAAACTCAACTTTTACAATACAGGGCCTCATCTTGAATTTCTATGACTATCATAGCCTGCCTTGCAAAGAAGGGAAGCTGCTTCAACTAATCCCCCTCAGTTTTGTCTCGGAACAGGGAACCCAGTCTTGAAAAATGCCTCACTACTCATTCTGCAAATCTCCAACCTATTGGATGAATAAATTCCTAATAATGTAGTAAAATGAACAATTATTAGAATAATGATTTGTCTGCATAACTGCAATAATGATGTGTCTACATAATTGCTAGAATAATGATGTAATGCATAATCACTGGGAAAATTCACTGGGAAAGTTCTGTGTCAGTAATATGTGGCTAACCAAATGCGCATTGCACATGGATACTTTGTATGTAGCAAAACCTTCCATTGTATGCCCGTGAGAAACGAACCAAATGTATTACAGTGTATTATCATGTGTAGTCCCTTTGTTCCTGA
>NW_015412932.1:0-1824 GCF_001527695.2 Protobothrops mucrosquamatus | reverse complement strand
CTGTCTCTGTGGAATGAAATGCAAGATACAACAGGTGGATATTTATCTAGCTAGAGCCATGCCCCATTTTTACCCTAAACTTAGTAAATAAGACACAACGGGTTTGTTCTCAGGAGGCTGGGATGTCCAAACCAACAAACAAGCCACTTTCTGACCAATTCTGATGTTATGCTTCATACACGCTGGAAACAAAGGTTGGTTTCTCCTAGCCTCCAGAACCACCCCCAAACCCAACTGCTAGTTTAGCTTAGCTACCCAAATCCGTCCGTGTCAACTCAGCTTCCTCCGAGGCAGGATAGAAACGGAGAATCCGCGAACTGTACAGGGAGAGAAAGTTGGAGGGCGCATTTCACACAATGTTCCCGGTTCAAGGAGACCTGTCTCTCCCACTGGGCAGCAGCGGGAGCAGAGAGACTCCTGATGGGAAAGGAGAAGACCTCCTCCAGCCAGGTCCTCCAGAAAGCTGATAGGAGAAGTTCTGGGGTCCGACCCTGCATTTCTCTCGTGAATGATTGACGCCCACACAAGAGAGCTGTGTGCTGTCTCGAGGATGCCTTGAGGTGGCCTTGAGCTGAAGACTTTGTGCTGTGTTGTTGAGAACTCCTGAATGACTGACATCCATCGGAGGCATCCTCCTGACAGGGCAAAGAGCTCCATCCAGGAGGCCAGGAGCTATGTTCTGGTTACACAGGAGCACCCCACTGTCTGAAGCTCAATTTTCTAGAGCAGGGGGTCTTCAAACTTGGCCCTTTGATGACTTAACTTGTGGACTTCAACTCCCAGAATTCCTCAGCCAGCTTGCTTGACTGAGGAGACTGACATTTTCTCCCGGATTTCAAAGGCTGGCATTTCATTCTGAGTCTGTAAGACTTCCTTGGCAGTAAATGTGGGACCCTGGGAAAACTCCTGCCTAAAAGCTCCAAAAGTTGGAACGTCAAAGACGCTCCCAAATCAACCTCCATCCTCTCAAAAAAGCAGGTTAGGACCAACTGCAACAAAAGATGCAAAGCGCCCATCAGCCCAAGTCAGTCAATGTTGGGGATGGTGTCCTTGACCTTGTGCCTCTGGACTACGTCTCCCAGCATCCCTTGGGCCCTGCTGGCTGGAGGTCCTGGGATTCAGAGGGGAGGGTCTCTCCCAACCCCTCTCTCCAAGATTCCCTGGGAGTAAAAATTAAATGGCTGCCTGTTGCACCTTGAATTGGGGAAAGGGTTCTCGGAACAAAACCAGGATTTCCAGTCTTTTGCTGGGGGTCATGTCAATCAAGGCTGGAGGTTTTTAAGAAAAGACTAGACAGGTCTGAAATGATATAAGGTCTCTCCTGCTTGTGCAGGGGGCTGGACTGGATGATCTCCAAGGTGCCTTCCATCTCTATTCCAGGTAACAAAAAGGCCAGGTACGTATCCACGGTCCCTGCGTTCTTAGATCTGCCCTGAGCAACTGCAAGACTGTTTCCCCACCGAGGACTTTCTGCACATGCCTAGAAGCTCTCTTGGCTCCCCACAGCACACACATGCCAGAACTAATTGTGCCTCAGTGTAAGAGAGAAGAAAACATCTTTATTATTATTATTATTTTTATTTTTATATATCCCCCATCTGGCTGCCCATTGTGGATCAAGCTGCCAAGATCTAGGCAACCGGATCAGCAGGAGAGAGACGATTTCTGGGTGTTCGTCACCCAGAGAGAAAAAAAGAGATTTTCTCTCTGCCTCTACGTTTCCGAGGCCTCCTTGTATATAGAGAGAAAGGCCTGGAAGAGAGAGAGAGAGAGAGAGAGAGAGAGAGAGAGAGAGAGAGAGAGAGAGAGAGAGAGAGAGAGAGA
>NW_015412931.1:0-1824 GCF_001527695.2 Protobothrops mucrosquamatus | reverse complement strand
AATAATAATAATAATAATAATAATAATAATAATAATAATAATAATAATAATAATAATAATAATAATAATAATAATAATAATAATAATAATAGTAGTAAAGTTGGAAGGGACCTTGAAGGTCATCTAGTCCAACCCCCTGCTCAGGCAGGAAACCCTATACCATTTCGGACAAATGGCTGTCCAGTCTCTTCTTAAAAACCTCCAGTGTTGGAGCATTCACCACTTCTGGAGGCAGGTTGTTCCACTGGTTAATTGTTCTAACTGTCAGGAAGTTTCTCCTTAGTTCTGGATTGCTTCTCTCCTTGATTAGTTTCCATCCATTGCTTCTTGTCCTGCCTTCCGGCGCCTTGGAGAATAGCTTGCCTCCCTCTTCTTTGTGGCAGCCCCTGAGATATTGGAACACTGCTATCATGTCCCCCCTCGTCCTTCTCTTCATTAAACTAGACATCCCCAATTCCAGCAGCCGTTCCTTATATGCTTTAGCCTCCAGTCCCCTAATCATCTTTGTTGCTCTTCTCTGTACTCTTTCCAAAGTCTCAACATCTTTTCTTGAGATTTTATTATCCTCTTGATGTTTCAGTTGGATTTTGAATGGGTCTCATTTTGAGGTGAAGGTAAAGATTTTCCTGTCCAGTGTGTCTGACTCTAGGGGGCAATGCTCATCTCCACTTCCTAGCCAAGGAAGCCAGCATTGTCCCAAAATACTTCCATGGTCAAGAGGCCAGCATGACTATACACCAAAGTGCACAGAGCGCTATTACCTTCCCATTGAAATGGTACCTATTTACCTACTCACATTTGCATGCTTTCAAACTGTCACGTGGGTAGAGGGCTGGAAGCTTACTCTATCATGTGGTGCTTACGTCTTGAAACGGGGCTGTCAGCTTTCCAGCTGACAATCTTATCGTCATTAGCCGCTGAGCCATCATGCCCCATTTTGGGGTAGCACTGATAAAATCTGAAGGGAATCGCTGGGATACAAAGAAGAGGGTGTCTTCCAGAAGCATTGGGCCGTCATGCTTATAATCCCCAGTCAACAACCTGGTTAGTTGGGCATTATATAAGTTATATATATATCGCTAGGGCCCGCTGCCTTAGAAGAGTGAGGAAAATCCTCAGGGACGACTCACACCCTGGTCAGCATCTCTTTACTCTCCTACCATCGGGCAGGAGATATGGAAGCATAGCCAGCCGCACCAACAGGCTGAAGAACAGTTTCTACCTGTGGGCTGTCAGACTCCTGAATGGGAAATAACTCCGTGTAGGATAGACTTGCGGGGCCGGCGCGTTGTGCAATAAGTTCACGTGGTGTAATAAGATTGTGTGTTTGTTGTCACTGTGAGTTGTGTCAGGGGGGGTGTACGAAGGGAGGCTCAGCCAATCTCATTGTACACATGTTGTACTTTGACAATAAAGGTTGATTTGATTTGATTTGATTTATAAGAGCTGTGGTGGCCCAGTGGCTAGAATGCAGCATTGCAGGCTAACTCTGCCCACTGCCAGCAGTTTGATCCTGACCGGCTCAAGGTTGACTCAGCCTTCCATCCTTCCAAGGTCAGTAAAATGAGGGCCCGGATTGTTGGGGGCAACAGGCTGACTCTGTAGCGCGCACAGAGAGGGCTGTTAAGCACTGTGAAGCGGTATCTAGTCTAAGTGATAAGTGTCATTGCTATAAATCCTTCCTCTTAGCAATATGCTAAGGATGAAGAAGAGAGCTAAGAAGGAAGTTAGAACTTTAGGAAATTGTCTTCAACAAGGTTAGCCTATTTGTGAGTCACATCTCGAAAACTGGATTTATATTTGCCCATTTTAAACAATCTTTTT
>NW_015412930.1:0-1824 GCF_001527695.2 Protobothrops mucrosquamatus | reverse complement strand
GAAAGTCCGACTTCCCCTTTCTGGATGCTCCCTCCAGCCGGACAGCGTCCGTCGTCCCTCTTCCTCTCTCCGGGCGCCTGCTGGGCTGGGGCTCCGGGGCCGAGACCTCCCCCTTCCCTAATGCCCTCTCTCCCCTTCTGGCTCTCCCCCACAGGCTCGAGGGGGCCGGGGGCTGCAGCGTGCCCTGCGCTCCGTCTTCTGCCCCCGCCGGCTCTTCTCCCTGCTGGCCACCGTCTACCTCTTCGGCATCCACCTGCTGCTCCTCCTCCACGTGGTGGGCCGCCTGTGAGAAGACGGGGACCAGAAGCCCCCCGGTGCCTGGGGGACCCCGCCGGGCTGGGCACGGGGACCTCCCGGCTCACAGGCGGCCTGGTTGAATCTGCCCGGGGTCAAGCCCAATCCTGGCTAGTCAAGTCGGGGACGATGGGCTTTCCTAGCCATTCGCCATGCAGCGTTCGTGGTGCTCCTTCAAGGGCAACCTCGGAGGCCGGCCGAGTCGGGGTGGTGTCAGTTCACAGTTTATTGGGGGGGGGAAGGGGCGGAGCCGAGAAGATGCCCACCTCCCTTCCTTTTGGTGGCATTAATCTTAATTAGCCAAGGCGGGACTCCCTGCAGGAGAAGAAGGGACCAAGTAGATTTGGTTCACTTCTGACCGGCGTTAAACACCGCTTCCCTCTTCCTGCACACGGTTCGGGGCGCCCCCGTTTTAACCCCTGGGGCTGGGAATACGGTCCCTAAGGCAGAGTTCCCCAAACTTTCCGGGTTTGCAGACCGGCCTTTTTTGGGGGGGTGGGAGAGAAAGGGGCTGGTTCTGTGCAAGCGGCAGGCAAGCGTGTGTGCTCGTGCTCACTGCTTGCACAAGAGGGGATGCACGTGCTCGCCCGCCCGCCCGCCCGCCCGCCACTCCCGCAGCCCGGTTCCGAAGACCTCAAGGGCCGGGAATGAGCTGCAGGCCGAGGATTGGGGACCCCCGCCCTAAAGGGAGGGGGTAACCCTGTATTGTCCTGTTCTGGAGAGTCCAGAAGGAGGGAGGGAGGGTCTGTCTGAGGTCCTGCAGCCGGGCTCCGACACTGCGCTGAGGAGGTTGCACGGCCCCTGACCCTCCCATCTCGGGACCTCCGGCGGTCAGATTGTCCAGCAGATCCCAGAGCAGGAAGCCAGGTCCTCGGCTTTAAGGGGAAAGGATGTGGATGATGGGCCGGGGGTTCCCTTTCCGGCTACTCAAGGAGAAGAGAGAGCTCGCCTGGGCTGGGATCTGCCTCTTGGACCCCATGGGCACCTAAGGAGGGTTCCCTCCCCGTGGTCTGGGGGAGCCCTTTGTGCCCTCCACCCGGCCTTCTGGTTCTCTGCCCCCCCCTTTGTTGTGCAATAAAGATGTTTATTTTTCTGAGCGTCTTGAGTGGTCCGGGTGTTTCATCAGGAGTTATCGGGCGCTTCGGAGCTGATGGGCGGGGGGAGGGGGGCCTGCTTGCAAGAAGCAGCTTTCACCGGTTTGTTTTTTTAAAAAAAGTTGGTCTTTTTAAAGGGTGGCATCAACCAATGGTCAGGAATGCCCATATTGTGGACCTGGAACTATGATAAGGTGGTTGAGCAAAGGGGCTGAAATGGGCAGTTGCATACCAGGCCCCTGGCATCTGTCTGTCTGTCTGTCTATCTGTCTGTCTGTCTGTCTGTCTGTCTGTCTGTCTGTCTGTCTGTCTGTCTGTCTGTCTGTCTATCTGTCTATCTATCTATCTATCTATCTATCTATCTATCTATCTCTCTATCTCTCTCTCTCTCTCTCTCTCTCTCTCTCTCTCTCTCTCTCTCTCTCTCTCTCTCTCT
>NW_015412929.1:0-1824 GCF_001527695.2 Protobothrops mucrosquamatus | reverse complement strand
TAGCTTACTGTACTGATTTTGAGCATCGTATTTTCTCTTTTTCACGTAAGATGAAGCTTGAAGAATCCTGCTGTATAGGGTCCCTTGCTCAAGCAGAGGGTTGGACTAGATGACCTCCGAGGTCCCTTCCGTTATTCTGTTCTGACTCCTTGGGTCTAGTTTACTTGTCCTGATTTGGAGCGTCGCGTTTTCTCTTTCTCGTGGAAGATGTTCTAGACGTCTAGAAAATAATAATAATAATAATAATAATAATAATAATAATAATAATAATAATAATAATAATAATAATAATAATAATAATAATAATAATATTCAGAGAAATACCGAGATCGGCGAGCACCAAGGACCTCGCAGTTCAACCCCCAGCGACGAATGTTCCCAAGGAAACAATAAATGCAATACGAATTCCAGGTGCAGGTAAATTGCGCGATTCACCTGCCGCGGATAAAGCCGAAACCCCACCCTGAGCGGCCCACTTCAAAGGGAGATAAGAGGAAACCAGATAAGAGATTAACGAGAGGTTAAAGCCCTTCCTGTCGCTTGATTACGTTTTTCTCCAACGGCGAATTGTTTGATTTCAGACAGGGCCACCGTCTGACAAGCTTTTGATCCCAACAGTCTAACTTACAATGTATTTCCCGCCGAGGAAGTCCAATTCCCACCGGCCTCCAAAAACGCAGGCCATGAATACAGGGACTCTAGGTCCCCGACTTACGACCACAACGGGAACCTGGCGCTTGGGTTGCAAGGATCCCTCCTTCGCCGATGCGACTATTGCGCCAGGTATCACCTGTTCCATACCTGTGCATTTGGCTTTTCTTGCCTAATATAGAGCCTTCCTTTTTTTCCCCCACCGTTGAAATAGGAGGAGGAGGAGGAGGAGGAGGAGGAAGAGGAAGATGCTTGGTGCTCTCTGAGCTTGGTTATTTTATGCAGCCGTTTCATGACCCAACTAGGGAACATCATCAGTGCTTGAAGGAAGCGGAGTTTGGGAGGAGGGGGAGGAGGAGGAGGAGGACTGTGGTGTCCATGGGGGTCTCTGAGTCGGCTGGTTTCCTTGCAGACGTCTCCTGACCCAACTAGGGAACATCATCAGCGCTAGAAGGGAGGGGGGTTGGCAAGGAGGAGGAGGAGGAGGAGGAGGAGAAGGAGAAGAAGAAGAAGAAGAAGAAGAAGAAGAAGAAGAAGAAGAAGAAGAAGAAGAAGAAGAAGAAGAAGAAAAGGGGAGGAGGAGGAGGAGGAGGAGGAGAAGAAGAAGAAGAAGAAGAAGAAGAAGAAGAAGATAGAGCTGGAAGGGACCTCGGAGGTCATCTAGTCCAGCCCCCTGCTCAAGCAGGAGACCCTGTTCCATTTCAGACAGATGGTTGTCTATAAATCTCTTCTTAAAAAGGAGGAGGAGGAGGAGGAGGGCGACTGTGGGGTCCTTGATGCACTCTGAGCTTGGTGGTTTCCTTGCAGACCTCTCTTGACCCAACTAGGGAACATCATCAGCGCTAGAAGGAAGAGGGGTTAGCAAGGAGGAGTAGTAGTAGTAGTAGTAGTAGTAGTAGTAGTAGTAGTAGTAGTAGTAGTAGTAGTAGTAGTAAGAGGAGGAGGAAGAGGAGGAGGAGGAGGCACCCAGCCTTCCTCCCTCCCTCCCGCCTGCCCAGCTGCGCCCTTGCGCGCGGCCGCCGCGCCTCCCCGGATCGCGCTGCCCGAGGCGCGGGCAGGGACGGGCGCCCGGCTGCTTTCGGCAGAGGCGGCCGGGCAGGGGCTCGGCTGGCGGAGGCGGAGGCGCCCCGCCCTCCCCAGGTGGAGCTCCGCGCCGCTGCCGGGGCCGCCCAG
>NW_015412928.1:0-1824 GCF_001527695.2 Protobothrops mucrosquamatus | reverse complement strand
CATAGGCTTTAAGTGATGTTGACAGGGTAACATTGCAGGCATCACCACTCAAGAATGGAGGTATGAATGGATGTGTGCTTTAGGTGAGCATATAGGACAGTGACAGTGTGACCTTATGTAAATGGTTTTTTTTATTCATATAGAACATCAGGAGGCAACACACATAGTACACACGACATCATCAGAGCTGGAAGGGACTAGAAGTTGGTCTTCTAGTCCAACTGTATATCAGACATACCGAGAGCTTAAAATAAGGTGGATTTCCAAAAGATTCTCACATAAATAGGAGAGAGATGATAAAAAAAAGAAAGAATGGCAACCCACTGCATTTTGTTACCATCTTCCAGAGAACTTGGGAGCTGCATGGGCTAGAAGTTACCTACCTTGGTCTAGACCCTGGGTGTCCAACCTTGGCATTTTTAAGACTTGTGGATTTCAACTTCCAGAATTCCCCAGCCAACCAGTTTTCCAAGGTTGGACAGCTCTGGTCTAGAAGATGAGCAATAGCACCAGTGGTAGGATTCAGCCAGTTCGCACCAGTTCGGCAGAACCGGTAGCTAATTTTTTGTTGCCCAGGCCCAGAATGGACTTCCAGAAGCGGCATCCACACAGAGAACCGGTTGTTCACCTGTTTGAATCCTACCACTGAATAGCACTTAGACTTATATACCGCTCCACAGTGCTTTACAGCTCTCTCTGAGCACCTTACAGCATCAGCCTATTGCCCCCAGAAATCTGGGTCCTCATTTTACCGACCTCAGAAGGATGGAAGGCTGAGTCAACCTTGAGCTCATCGGGATTGAACTCCTGGCAGTGGGCAGAGTTAGCCTGCAATGCTGCATTCTAACCACTGCACCACCAGTGGGCTCCTGAGAATGTTTGCAGGGCACACAGCACAAGGTGGCTTCAGAGAAACCAGGACTAGGTCAAGAAACCAGTGAAATCAGATTTCACTGATTAAGGCTAAAGCCTTGTGTCTTGCTCTCATGTATTGCCTGACATCCTGTCTCACTGGAGCAAAACTTAAGAGAATTTGTTTTAGAATGTGCCTCATAGGGAGAAGAAACTAGAATTGGAGGAGAGGAAGAAAGAGGCAAGGGACATTTGCAAGGTGGGTGAGTTGATAGATGGATAGGTTTAAGCCAGGGGTCTTCAAACTTGGCCCTTTTATGACTTGTGCCTGGCTGAGGAATTCTGGGAGTTGAAGTCCACAAGTCACAAAAGGGCCAAGTTTGAAAACCCCTGGTTTAAAACAAGTCCAGATGGCAGCCATGATTCCATGATTAAAATGTCACTCCTTTACATATGATGCAAAGAGTGGAGCTTCAATTAGACAATTATGGCCATCTTCATTTTTTTTAACACTCCTTCCCCCAGCAAACAACATAGTTATGTGACCACTGTCCTCAAAAAGTGGCAAAGGATGGGTAGGAGGAATTGACAGCAAAATTCCTTTCAGAACAGTGTTTTTAAAAGAGCTGTGTTTTTAAATATCATATTTTAATTTTTGTAATTCTTTTGCTTTAAGGAAGTTATCTTCAAGTTTTGTCTGTTTGTTTTGTTTCAGACCCCACATATGTTTCCTTCAGGAGGTAGGATGCTAATAAACAATCATGTAAGATTTATAATAAAGGAATAAAAGAAAATCTAAAATTAATAAATAGTAAATAAGCAGAGTGAGAAAGGCCCTGGATTGTCAGATCAGAACCTAAAGAGATAACAAAATCACGCTTTAAAATAAGAAATACTTGATCCCTTCCTCCCACACCATGCCACCACTACACAACATTTACCAGCAACCACAACATCCTCTCTGAAAAAGCA
>NW_015412927.1:0-1824 GCF_001527695.2 Protobothrops mucrosquamatus | reverse complement strand
TACTTACTTAAATATATTCTTATTTTAATTCACAAACATTTTCTATTTCTCATCCTAGTACATCACCACTTAATAATGGAGTATCCTTTGTTGTCCCAAGTCCATCATCTATATTGTCTGGGCTAAGCAATAATTCAAAATTATTTCCTGATAGTTAGTTTTCATTTCCCTTTTAAGTCTAAGTCCTCAATATTACACCAATTATTTCCTTATTTTTTATTTTCCAGCAATTTTTAAATCTAATAATCAAATTTCCCCTCATCTTAAAATCTCCCTTTAGCCCAGTGGTTCTCAACCTTTTTAATGCCGCGACCCCAACCGGTCGTAAGTCGAGGACTAAACCGGTCGTAAGCCGAGGACTACCCAACCGGTCGTAAGTCGAGGACTTTCCCTTACCGGGAGCGCCATGCATGCGTGGTTCCGCCCCCTGCGCCGGCCGAGGCGTAGCTGGCAAGCGGCAGAGACGGAGCAGGCCGACCACCAGCTGGCCCAGCCCAAGGGAGGTAAGGCACCCGCTGGAAAAGGGGGGAAAAATGGCGGACAAAAAAAATGGCGGACAGCCTTTCTTGGCGACCCCCATGAAATGGTCGACCCACAGGTTGAGAACCACTGCTTTAGCCCATTAGTTAAAACTCTAATAAATCAAACGACCCCATTTTTTAAAACCTAACTCTAGCTTTCTTTTTATGCCAACCAGGCTTCCATACCAATGCTTTTAGATCAGCGGTTCTCAACCTATGGGTCGCGACCCCATTTGGGGTCGACCGACCATTTCACGGGGGTCGCCAAGCAAGGCTGTCTGCCATTTTTTCCCCCTTTTCCGGCGGGTGCCTTACCTTCCTTGAACTGGGCCAGCTGGTGGTCGGCCTGCTCCGTCTCTACCGCTTGCCAGTTACGCCTTGGCCGGCGCAGGGGGCGGAACCACGCATGTGCGGCGCTCCCGCGCAGGGAAAGTCCTCGACTTACGGCCGGTTCGGTAGTCCTCGACTTACGACCGGTTCGGTAGTCCTTGACTTACGACCAGTTTAATCCTCGACTTACGACCAGTTGGGGGTCGCGGCATTAAAAAGGTTGAGAACCACTGTTTTAGATCATCAGATAGATCTCCCTTCATTCTTGTACATGTTACTTGAATGAAAGGAGACCATCTAGTTGTCAATTTTCTGGAGGGATTGGCCCATTGATAATCATTAAGCTGTCGCTCTAGTGGCTCAGATCCCCATATTTGCTCTAGTATAGTTGTCTTCAATTCGATCTGGTCTTCTTCTTCCTCAGGTTTCTTCTGGTTTAAGTAGAAAGTCATGTCCAATTTTCTAGTTGTTATTTGATTGTCTAAGTTTTCAGTAAGCTGTATTTGTTGATCTTCAAAGCCCTCCATCTTGATATTACTTTCTTCTGCTTCTGTTGTCTTTTGGGTTGTAGATTCTTTAGTTGCACTCAGGGTTTTGCTTTGTAGATTTAAGCTGGCACCTTGGTCTTTCAGTCTAAATTTGATTATCTCGGTGGCTTCAAGAATTTTTTCAAGTATAAGTTTGTAATCAAGCAACATCTGTTGCTTGTCTTCCTCCATTTCTGACATAGTTATAGATGGTCCTTTAGTGAAGGCTATTTATTAAACAAGAGTCAGTAAGTGTTCACCTCCATAGTTCTTAAAAACCTATTTCATTGTCCACCTCTCTTTCAGCTTATAATCTCTCTTAGATAGTGCCAAGGTCAGATCTGGGCTGTGAGCAAGTAACTTGTCAAGAATAATAAAAACAATAGATTGCTGTACCAAGCTTCACCAGCAGATGTCCCCAGTAGCATTTAAAGTATTTTAAATCC
>NW_015412926.1:0-1824 GCF_001527695.2 Protobothrops mucrosquamatus | reverse complement strand
AACACACAGAAACAAAAACAATACACACAGTTTAAAACCACAGCACACTACTTTGCCAGAGATTCAGCTTTTGTCCGTCACAGAGGTCCAAATGGCCACCACCACCCTTTTATAGCCTGTGGGGTGTGGTCCAGTGACTCAGCTTAATCTCTGGCACGTCTCTTTTTCTGCTGCGCACGCTTGTCGCTCCTACGCTGGCATGGATCCAGCCACAACTTTTCTTCCTCATTATCCGACACACCTGGCTCCTGGCCAATCTGAGAAACACCTGGCTCCTGGCCAATCTCAGAACCACCTGGCTCCTGGTCAATCTCTTCTCCGTCGGAAGACACCTGAGGCATTGCCAAAGAGGAGGGTCCTGGAGAGGGAGGCCTAGCCATCTCCTCTCCTTCATGTTCGGAGCCTTCTTCCTCCGATAAGAGGGGCTCACAAGACGGAGCCACAACAACTCCACCCTCTCACCCCATCGCACGCAGTTGATGCTGCGGGGCACGGGTGGACGGTGTAGCTGCCATGGCGCTGCTGGGCCACCTTGGTGATTGGGGGGCTGTGGAGGCGGTGGGTGGCCCTTCAAGGTCGGGGCGGGGCCGTTTTTTGTACACTCAGTTTCTAAAAGGTTCACCATCACTGCTCTATATGGACATTGTGACTCCAAGTTGCATATACTGTAACAGATCCCCCCCCCCAAAAAAATGAAACAAGATTAAAATTCAATTAAAATTCAAACATACATTAATATGAGACCAGAAACTCATGGTGTACAATTGGTAGGGGAGTTTAAAGATAGGGAGTATCTATAGTTACTCTAGTTATAGGTATAATTATAAAATTATAATTAAAAAAACAGTATCTTAGTGGCTTAGAGATTAATATTCCTAAATTATACAGGTATTCAGGTCCCGGTTTCTCTACAAGGTAGTCCTCAATTTAGGACCACAATTAGACCACAATTTCCTTTGCTAAGCGAGGCAATTGTTAAATGAGAAATGCCCAGTTTTGCAAGCTTTTTGCCACAAATGTTAAATGAAAAACTAGAATGGCTTGGCCTTCTGAAGTTGTGGGTGCTCCGTCATTAGAGGTTTTTGAGAAGAGATGGGACAACCCTTTATCCGGAATGGGTCTCCTGCTTGAACAGAGGGGTGGACTAGAACAGGGCTTTTCAATCAGTGGTACAGGTACCACCTGTGGTACATTGGCACCTGGCAGGTGGTACGCGAGCATCCTAGAAAAGTGGTAGCGGGGGAGGGGAATGAGCTGAACCGGTGGCAGCACCCCACAAGCCTGAGTGAGAGATGGCTGGAGCTGCAGGGCTGTCAGGGGTCAGCGGAAGCACCAGGATCGGCGCTTCTTCGGGACTGTCAGGGCTCAGTGGAAGCGCCAGGATCAGCGCCAGGCTCCAGCTGGAGCTCGGCGCTGATCCTGGCGCTTCTGCTGAGCCCAGAAGAAGCACCAATCAGCTAGAATGTTGCAGCATCTCCAGGGTCTTGTGATTTACATTCAGATGCTTAGCAACTGATTCATATTTATGACGGTCACAGTGTCCCAGGGTCATGTGAAGTGACCAAAACCTGCTGCAACCACCCAGCAGACGAGGGGAATAAAACCCAAACACCCCCCCACCCCATCCCCGCTGCCAATCCTCAACAGAAATGCTCACAACAATGAAAACCTCGGACAGGAGGAAGAACACCGCCGGGCGGGCAGGCAGGTATCTTGCTTGGCTGTGGCTTGGGGGGCACTTTTTTCAATGCCATTGTAACTTTGAACAGTCACTAAGCGAACTGTTGTAAGTCGAGGACTACCTGCACTTTATCACTTTTTTCT
>NW_015412925.1:0-1824 GCF_001527695.2 Protobothrops mucrosquamatus | reverse complement strand
ATTTCTTTCCCCTGTGTGAGTTTTTACATGACTTCTAAGATCTGATGTGGTAGAATAAAATTGTCCACATTCGATACATTGATGTGGTTTCTCCCCTGTGTGGGTTTTATGATGTCTCCAAAGGTTTATCTGTTGAGCAAAACATTTTCCACATTCTAGGCATCTGTATAATTTCTCCCCTGTGTGGGTTTTATGATGTCTCCAAAGGTTTCCCTGTTGAGCAAAACATTTTCCACATTCGAAGCATTGATATGGCTTCTCCCCTGTGTGGGTTTTATGATGTGTCCAAAGGTTTCCCTGTTCAGCAAAACATTTTCCACATTCTAGGCATCTGTATAATTTCTCCCCTGTGTGAGTTTTATGATGTCTCCAAAGGTGTCCCTGTTGAGCAAAACATTTTCCACATTCGAAGCATTGATATGGCTTCTCTCCTGTGTGGAGCCTCTGATGCCTTCCAAGGCTTTGTTTTGGGGAAAAGCATTTCCCACACTCCTCACATTTGTATGGTTTTTCCCCTGTGTGGATTCTTTCGTGAAGCTGAAGCTCTGTTTGTGTAAGAAAACCTTTCCCACACTCCCTACATGGATAGGATTTCTCCCGTTTGTGCCCCTTCTGGTGCCTCTGAAGTAGAGAAGGAAACATAAATCGTCTCTCACATTCTGGGCATTCATAGGGTCTCTCTCTGGTGTGACGTCTCTGATGTTGCACTAGGATTGATTTTGAGATAAAACATTTCCCACATTCGAGGCACTTTTCGTTTTTCTCCCCTCTGTGTGTTTTCGCATGATTCCAAAGAGTTGAACTCCGGTTGAAACATTTTCCACACTCAAAGCATTTGTAAGTTTTTATTCCTGCATGAACCTTCTCATGGGCCCAAAGACTTGCCTTCCAAGAAAAGCTCCTCCCACATTCCCAGCACTTGTAAGGTTTCTCCCCTGTGTGAAGCCTCTCATGGTTTCTGAGACTGCCTCTTTCACTGAAAAAATTCCCACATTCCAGACACTGATAAGGTTTCTCTCCAGTGTGGATTTTCTGATGTCTAACAAGGTGTGACCTTTGACCAAAGCATAGGTCACATTCCTCACATTTATAGGGCTTTAGTCTGGGGGGGCTTCTGAAATTTTTCATGTCTTTTCCAGAGAAGGATTTCTCAGCCTCCAATCCTTCACTGGATCCACTTCCCACATGGACCTTCCTGTGGGTCAAAAGGAGGGACCGGCAAGCAAAGGATTTTCCACACTCTGAGCATTCACGGGTTCTTTTGTGGTTTTCTTTTGTGGCTGCTTCTGTCTCACAGGGGATCCAAGAGTTTCCCAGGCTCCATGCTTTCTGGCACTGGCTGCCTTGGGCTGAATTTCTACTATCTCTTGAAAGGTGACTTGCAGGTGAATCTTTGGTTTTCCTGCTGGTGGAAAAAGAAAGAAGAGGAGAATAATGTTTCCTTTTGAGAATGGTAGAGAATCACAAAATCTTAGCCTTGGAAGGGACCATGAAGGTCTTCCAGTCCACCCTCTGACCAGGGCAGAGGTCCACAGTACACCTGAGACAAAACCTCCATGGATTCCGTCACCCCAGATCCCTCGGAGGCAAACTCTCCTGCTGTTCACTGACTCAATTTTTTCCTCCTTGGTTCTCGTCCTATGACGAGGTGAAAAAGAATCTCTGAAACTTTAGGTAGTCCTCAACTTATGACCAAAATCTGGACAGGAATCTCGCTGTGTCCAGGGAAGTAGGAGTTATGTGAGGGTCACACGGCCACTTCACTCACCAAGCGCAATCCCACACTCTTGCTTACAGTCATTAAATCATCTTGAGGGTTTTTAA
>NW_015412924.1:0-1824 GCF_001527695.2 Protobothrops mucrosquamatus | reverse complement strand
AAGAGGAAGGCATTCCTCCCGCAACATCCCTACAGAGGTATTTTGGGACTAACGGGTTTCTAACCCAAGGAAGAAGCCTTTTGCCACCATATTTAATCTCCTTGAGTCAAAACTTTATATTATGCTGGTAATTACAAACACAAAGGAGGAAATAATTTGGCAGACCGATAATCCTGTCTATTTCTGGGTATGGGCTTTGCGTGTTTCTTGCAGGATTCTTGAGAATTTGCTGCCAGGCAGTCAATGGGGCGTGTAGAAGCTTATATCTGTTACTGAGGGAATGAAAAGGTGAGAAGGCCTTTTTATGTCTCTCAGTCTTACTACAATCATGTGTCAAACCACACCTGGAATACCGCAGCCAATTTTGGTCACCATATCACAAAAAAAGATGTTGAGAGTTTGGGAAAATTTCAGAGAAGAGCAACTAAGATGATCAGGGGCCTGGAGACTAAAACATGTGAAGAACAGCTGCGGGCCTTGGGTTTGGCTAGTCTAAAGAAAAGAAGAAACAGGGGAGACATGATAGCAGTATTCCAGTATCTGAGGGGCTGCCACAAGGCAGAGGGGGCCAGGTTGTTCACTAGAGCACCAGAGGGAAGGATGAGAAACAATGGTTGGAAACTGATCAAAGAGAGAAGCAACCTGGAATTAAGAATAAACTTCCTGACAGTGAGGACAATCAACCAGTGAAACAGCTTGCCTCCAGAAATCGTAGACGCTCCATCACTGGAGATTTTTGAGAGGAGACTGGACATTCACCTGTTTGAGATGGTATAGGTTCTCCTGCTTGAGCAGGGGGCTGGACTAGAAGACCTCCAAGGTCCCTTCCAGCTCTATTCAATTCTATTCAATTCTATTCTATTCAAACAACAGTGCTGTATCCTTCATAAGCAGTTCAAAACTTCTGCGGGGGCCCTCAGTGGGTTTTCCTTTTTACAAGATAAACAGAGGCTTCTGTTCAACTTCATTCCGTGATCTGTTATTGAATAAGGGTCTAAACCTACTTGAATATGCAATTAACATTATACAAAACTAAATGGATTTGCTTTTGCCAATTTAACATGAATAAAGACTGTGTGTGCATTCCAGCACATTCTCCGTTTCTTAAGTAGGCCGCAAAGTGTATCGAACCACAGAAGATAGTGATATAAAAACTGAATTACCCTTTGGAGGAGAAACCGTTCTATTTTTACCCTTTTCTCAGTAGGCTTCGTGGTGATGGTTTCTAGCATCCTAGGCAAAAAAATACAGAGCACAGTTAGTTGCAAGAAACTCCCTCAGTTTTTTTTTTTTTTTTTACTACTCCTGGCCTTGTGCAGATTATACCACATTTGTCCCAATATGGACAAGCCAAAGTGACATTTCATTAAATTTCTAGCAGGCTGAGCAAAGGGTTGCAAACACATGGTCTTTTCACCACGTTCACTGTGTCCCAGATACATGTCTATCTTTGTACACAGTATTTCTTTGAAGGCTTAATATCAAATAAAAGTAGCCTGTCACTCATAAACAATATTTGATGTAGTGAGGGGGAAAAATGGATTCACCATCATCCGAAGTAAAGCATCCATTTAGGATTATATCCATTTTTTTTAAAAAAAAATACATTTTTGAAAAAGGAATAGGTTAAGGCAGTGGTTCTCAACCTGTGGGTCGGGACCCCATTTGGGGTCGATCGACCATTTCACGGGGGTCGCCAAGCAAGGCTGTCCGCCATTTTTTTTGTCCGCCATTTTTTTTGTCCGCCATTTTTTTCCCCTTTTCCGGCGGGTGCCTTACCTCCCTTGGGCTGGGCCAGCTGGTGGTCGGCCTGCTCCGTCTCTG
>NW_015412923.1:0-1824 GCF_001527695.2 Protobothrops mucrosquamatus | reverse complement strand
GGCACCCCACAAGTTAGGGGCCTTGGGGCCGACCTCTGCCCCCCTGCCAATACAGACTGCGTACGGTCGGTGAGGAAGGAGGAGAACCACCGCATCACGGTGCCCCCCACTCCCAACTCCACCAAACGCCGCAGCATGATACCGTGGTCCACAGTATCAAAAGCCGCTGAGAGGTCCAAAAGAACTAGGACAGAGGAATTTTAAATAGTCATTTTAAATTGTTGCTGAAGAAATGGTTTGAAGTTGAGGACTACCTGTATGAGAGAAAGGGGCACTCTTGTCTCAGAAGGAAAGCTGTTCCATGGGAGGATGCCCCCATAAAGAATACCCATCTCCAGGTCCTTCCCATCAACTCTCCCAGAGCAGGCATGCTCTGATTGCGTAGATTGGACAGGCAGAATGTACCTGGAATAGGTGAATTTGAAGATAGCAAAGGCCCAACCCATAATAGTTGGCAACTTGAATTGCACTTAGAGACAAATCAATTGCTGAGGTACATCCTATAATAAGGGTATCAACATGGGACAATAAAGAATCTGGCATATGCAGTCATATTTTGTTCCAGATGAAATTCCTGGGTTCAGATGGACAGAAGTACAGTGAAAGAGCATAAATGGTTTCACTCATCTCTTCATTCTGTTAATGGCTAAAACTGGTGCACTGCCTCTTCTAGCAGAAACTACTAGTCCAGAAGGACCTTCAGATTGCACACTTGTTGTTTTAAAGAAAAAAAGCACCCCATCAAGAGATAACATTTGTTATCTTCCTAGAATTAATAGATATTTGAGCTAACAGCCATTCCGTTTTATTTGTGCTGTGTTTGAGTCTGTTTCTTCCTATCCGGGTTCTCATAGCGCCCAGGCACAAAACTCCTACCACAGGTCCCATCTGATCTGAGTTGGAAATATCTAATTGGACGACAACAAATCTCTGAATCAATGGGCGACTTTCTCTAGCGGCCTCATATGAATATTAAACAAAATAGGTGGGAGGGTCAAGCCCATGAGGACTTGATAAAGTGTCCACTAGCCCAACCCTTCCTCTTCCATAACCACCAACTGACCTCTGTCAAGTTCCCTTTGATAGTGCTCTAAAAATAAAAGTGGTATCTCTACAGTGGTAGGATTCAGCTGGTTCGCACCACTTCGGCAGAACCGGTAGCTAATGGACTTCCGGAAGCGGCATCCACACAAAGAACTGGTTGTTCACATATTTCAATCCCACCACTGTATCTCTACCAAATAAAGTTTGACTCCTGATTCTCATCACTGGTAGTTCAGATGTCATGCTTTCCTCAAAAGAACATTCTGAAGAGCTCCATTAAGAATCATCATCATCATCATTACTGATGCCTATCAGTCTGGAAACAGTTAAAAAGAACACTTCTCACTATTTTCTGGGATCCCACTGTTCCACAGTCAGAGAAAGGAAAAAGAAGAAAGGCATCTTCATTACTGCAATTCAGGAAGCCCATTTCTGAACAGCGTAAATGTAAATTGCTCCCAAAGCTCATGTGTTATTTACTGTTCTACTTCTACTTTCAGCCTGTGAACTTCTAATCTGCTCTGTGCACTAAGTTCCGTTATGACCCACTGTGCTTATTCCACAGGGGGCTGAGAATTATGAATTACTTATTCTAAGCAAGTCAACCAAATGTCAGGTCAGATTTTCTGAATGAGACTTGAAGCATGACCCATTCTACAAGCCCACATGCACATGCACGTGCACACACACACACACACACACACACACACAGAGAGAGAGAGAGAGAGAGAGAGAGAGAGAGAGAGAGAGAGAGAGAGAGAGAGAGAGAGAGAGAGAGAG
>NW_015412922.1:0-1824 GCF_001527695.2 Protobothrops mucrosquamatus | reverse complement strand
TACAAAATAGCATTTGACAATATGATTCATAAATCCTTAACGTGATATACTGACCCATTGGGGTTTCATTATTTGGATTCCTGCTTTGACCGATTGCATAAAAATGCAATCAACTCCCACTAAATCTATTAGGAACCGTATTATTCTCAAACACACTATCACAGGTTCCTTTTGTGCGTGTGCATTTGTGTGCATGGCAGAAAGGGAGAAGGGGGGCATTTTTTGACAGCATTTTTCAAGTCACATACATATTTTAAAATGTTAATAGGGCAGGGTATCAAACAGAAATCACGGTATCACCTTACTCATTTCAATGTTAAAATACTTTGATGCAAATGTGGATTGCATATTTACAATCATCTTAGAACACAGGACAATAGGGGTTGGAAGGGACCATGGAGGTAATCAAGTCCAACCCTCTGCTCAAGCAAAAATGGCTGTCCAATATCTTCTTGAAAATCTCCAGTGATAGAGCACTCACTTTCATGGTTCCGAAAGAAGAAGCTTTTCAAATAACTTTGAGGCCTTGTTTACCTTAAAGAATCCTTTTATTGCTACATAGCTTTGGCATGTACATAATGAAGCCAAAAACTGAATTCTCCCTCCCCCAAACACCCGTAACAAAGCATAACTCACTCCTTCATTTAACAGTCATCAATCACGTTCTCCAATTAGTTTGAAGTGTGAACTTTCCCTCCCGTAACTCCTCTGGTTACAACTGACCTTGGAAATACTGTACTGAAATATTGTTGTGGCTAACTATCCCCCGAGTACATGCTTTCCCCCCTCTCTTCTAACATTGTCTGACTTTAACTCTAGAAGTGATACACAGGTTAAATAAAACATGTTTGCTTCTTCATATATTGTCAAGCAAGAACATCCGATGTTAGCAGCCTTGACACTCACAACTCCAGGAGGCCACCTATTGCATTGAATTAATTGTTCTCACCATCAGGAAATTTATCCTCAGTTCTAGGTTGGACCTCTCTTTAATGATCTTCTACCTGTTTCTTCTTATCCTTCTCTGTGACGGCCCTTGAAATATTGCAAGACTGTTCTCATGTCATCCCTAGTTCTTCTCTTTGTTAGACTAGACATACCACATTCCTGCAACCACTCATCATTTCGTTTAGCCTCCAGACACCTTATAATCTCTGTTGCTCTTCTCTGCCCTCTTTCTTGGGAAATTCTGTTGGATTTCTTCCCCTTTGCAGAAGCTACAGAGCTACATTTTACACATGGCAATACTAACTGAATCATATTTTAATTTAAGGGAGCACTTTGGGGGTACAAGTGTGTTCCTGCAAAGCTAGGGCAGGATGTTCCATCAAATCATGAAAAAGGACTTCAAGATAGAAATTTTTGAACTTCCACTGTCGAATTTTTGGACCTCAGTTTTGAATCAAAGTCAGGTTCTCCTGAAGCAGTTCAAAGTCTTTAAGATGTGAGTATGTTTCAATACAGCAGTCAAAGCAACATGGCCCCTTTTTCAAAATGCTTCCTACTTGTATTAAAAACACAAGCAAGCAAAGGTTGTTCTGAAGGATCAAACCAAGATTATTTGTTTTTCCAAAGGTGGAAGAATTTAGCTGGCTTGAAGCATGGTTGATGGGAGGAAAGCCACCCCAATATCAAGATTTTTCAAAGATAAAACAGCCCAACCTTCAAAAGACTGAAACAAGATAAAGGGTTGAACTCAATACAAAAGAGATCTTGCTCTCAACGCTGCTAACATCGGATGTTCTTGCTTTGACAACAGATGAAAATGCAGCCATTTTCTCTATGCTTTTAGAATCAGTTGGTGCTGGGAGGGGAGATTGGGAT
>NW_015412921.1:0-1824 GCF_001527695.2 Protobothrops mucrosquamatus | reverse complement strand
TATTTATAGCTGCAGGAGAATTAAAACTGCAATTGACACAGAGGAATAGAGTACTATCAATACCCTATTTTTGCAGGACTTCTCTACAGGGCTTTTCAACCTTTTCACCCATTGTACCACTTTTAGGATATGGCAATATCCGAGTACCACCAGTTGCCTAGCAAGGGGTCAAAAACATGATGACCAAAAAAAAAAAAAAGGAAAAAAGTGATGAAGTACAGGTAGTCCTTGACTTACAACAGTTCGCTTAGTAACTGTTCGAAGTTACAATGGCACTGAAAAAAGTGCCCCCCAAGCCACAGCTGAGCAAGACACCTGCCTGCCCACCCGGCGGCGCTCTTCCTCCTGTTGAGGATTGGTAGTGGGGATGGGGGGTGTTTGGTTTTTATTCCCCCCCCCCCGTCTGCTGGGTGGTTGCAGCAGGTTTTGGTCACTTCACATGACCCTGGGACACTGTGATCGTCATAAACATGAATCAGTTGCCAAGCATCTGAATGTAAATCACAAGACCCTGGAGATGCTGCAACATTTCAGCTGATCGGCGCTTTTTCAGGGCTCAGCAGAAGCACCAGGATCAGTGCTGCTTTCCAGCTGATTGATGCTTCTTCAGGGCTCAGCAGAAGCACCAGTGCCGAGCTCCAGCTGGAGCCTGGTGCTGATCCTGGCACTTCCACTGAGCCCTGACAGCCCCAAAGAAGCGCCGATCAGCTGGAAAGTGGCATTGATCCTGGCGCTTCCGCTGAGCCCTGACAGCCCTGCATCTCCAGCCATCTCTCGCTCAGGCTTGTGCAGTGCTGCCACCAGTTCAGCTAATTCCCCTCCCCCACTATCACTTTTCTAGGATGGTCGCATACCACCTGCCAGGTGCCAATGTACCACAGGTGGTACCCGTACCACTGGTTGAAAAGCCCTGCTCTAGAATATGAGCACTGTCATAGAAGACAATGACATCAAGAACACATACACATCTGCATTGGTACTGTGGAAGATTGAAGAGGGCCTCCCTTTCCTTTGCACATCTCTCTTTTATGCTGAAAGAGTTATCTAGCCAGCTGAGGCAATTTGTATACAATTTTAACAAGTTCTGTATTGTAAATTATTCTACAGTTGCCTTGAAAAAATTATTAGCAAGTTTTGTGAATTGCATCATTATATTGTTAATCACTCTTCCTTGACTCTTGTACATATTCCTACTTCTAGCAATTAAAATAAAGGGAAACATCAGATAGAGGACAAAAATAATAACCGAATACTAAAAACAATTCCAACAAAATGGATATCCATGCAACTTCATTAAAAAAAATCCCTGACCACTCAACCCAATACAACACAAACCTTAAAAAGAATTACTTTGCCATACATCATCTCAGAAACCAACAACAGACTACTACAACCACATGGAGACATCATAGCACATAAGCTAACTAAAGCCCTTCAAAACATCCTAAGCAAACCAAAAGACCCAGCAACCCCACGAGAAAAAAACAGGAGTCATCTACTACATACAGTGTAATTACTGCAACAACCACTATGTAGGACAAACAGGTAGAGGACTGGGCAGAACGCATCTATGAACACCAACTAGTAGTCAGAAGACATGATGAAAACTAATTTGGGGTAATAAAATGTGTGGGATCGCAAAATCCCGGGGTCCCGCTCCCTGCAGGACGGTGGTGATGTACGTTGGCCTAAACCAACGGGCCTCGCTTTAGATCAGGAAACACACGGGCAACATGCTTCTTCAGGTGAGATGGCAGGCAAAGACCCTCAAGCCTCTCCGTGCCTCCCTTTTATTCGTACATTAGCATAATCAAGGGGGGGGTG
>NW_015412920.1:0-1824 GCF_001527695.2 Protobothrops mucrosquamatus | reverse complement strand
GGCGAACATACGTGTCCCAGGATAAAGTTGCAGGATTCAATCTGGATCAGTCACCGGGACCAGAGGTTTTGGATGGGCTCCAGCACGTGTCTGAAACCTCGGAAGACAAAACCTCTGGTTCCAGTGACTAACCCAGACTGGATCCTGCAGCCATTTCTCTCTTGTTTGTGACAAACAAGAATTCCTGTTCTGCAGTGTGGTTTTTTTTAATATAGTTAATATAGTTAAGGTTTTGCAGAAGTTATGCTCTCTTTTGTTTCACCAATATAAAATGTTACAATGGCGAATTAGGTGTGGTTGGAGGCAGGATAATACTTTTTGTGTGATTGACCAAATTAAATCTCTTTTAGAAATAATTCATAAAAGTTCCAATTCCACATCAAACTTCCCTGTGTAAATTTTCTATGCCTGAAGGCAGAAAATTCTTACATTGAATGAAACTACACATCTCTATTTACTATTCTTATTGAAACATAATACTTGAAATTTCAAATTGAGGTACTTTAACATTAATACATACATAATGTTGAAAGCACCATTAAAATAAAAACCACTATCAACAGATCTTTATTCAGATTGCATTACTAACTTGAAAAGGGGAAGATTGATATAGGTTGGTGTAGTTTTTTTTTAACTCCAGATGTTTCCTCCAAAACACATGTAGAGTCAGTTTATTGAAGAAAAGGGCAAAATGTCTCTTTTTTTAAGCTTATGTAACATATCTTACATGTACCATTTTTGTTGAAAGAATCTGTATATTTTTTTTAAAAAAAAAATCAAGCATGACGTTCTCTGTTTTCTAAATCTCAGTGGCTAAAATACCTTAACACAAAATTATTAAAAGATTATTGCTTTTGTTTTCATCCATTTCATAGATGAAATTTGCAGTTTTTGTCTGAGAATATAGCATAAAATAGGTCTTCAAAAATAGCCTTGGATTGCTGTTGGACCTAAAAAAAAGCTTAACACACATTTGTTTTTCTAACGATTTCTGCATATTTGCTCCAAGATCACCTTTGTGGCTCCCCTCAAATATATTGGTAAAAGATCATAATTACGTGTAGCATGACATTTCAAATTCTCCTTCTCTCATGCATCTCTCATAGGGGATCTTCTGCTAGAATAGGGCAAAGTAAGGGAAAGTCCCATTGCATGAGCAGATACATGGTGCAGCAAGCATTTTTGAGATATTCTGCTTACTGATCACCTACTGTTTTTTTCTCAAAGTCACGAAAGTGAATGACTGTTAGTGCTATGGTATCCATTTTATGTACCATATACTCTAACTAGATCTTACATCGGTGGTGCATATCCTTCTACCTGTTGCTGTGGTCAGTTCTCCAAAGCCTTGTGGTTGGCCTCCTGGTTTTCCTGTCTGCAACCTGTCTGTCTGCATTTCCATTTGTGCTGTTATTAAAGAAAATAGTTCTAAAATCTCTCTTGAAATGTTCTTCTCTGCTCAGCCCTATGTTGGACTTTTCTAAAACAATCTTTAAAGCATTCTTTCTTGGTCATTCCTGTAGCCCATGACCTTCCTTCCTTCTTCCTGTCTTTTTCATTTGGAAATTGAAACATCCAGTGACAAAAGGTCTTAGAGAATTGATGGAAATGTTCTGACAGGTTTAATTTATTTATTTATTTATTTATTAATTGCATTTATATCCCGCCCTTCTCCTTACGGACTCAGGGCGGCTGACAATTGAATAAAATACTAACATATATACATACTTAATTAAAATTTGATTAAAACGAAATATTTAAATATGTCCAATTTAAAAGTAATTAAAACCCCCTTTAAAATCCCTCAGGCCAGTCCCGCTAGTT
>NW_015412919.1:0-1824 GCF_001527695.2 Protobothrops mucrosquamatus | reverse complement strand
AAAATTAGAAACTTGGATCCAAGGGGACCTAGAGAGACATGTGAGGAGTGTGAACTTAAAAACTAAAAGAGAGGGGAATCCTTTATGTGTGCACTTTTTAACTTAGCCACACTATATTTTGAAAGGTTAGGGCTGTTCTGAAGAAGCAAGGACAATACCGGTAATTAGGTAAGGATTACCAGGCACTTGCTCAGCTTGACTGTTTTCCATCAATCTTTATATGAGAAGACATGGTACCTGCCATGACATGGTACATCGCATTTAATGCACCAAACTTATTTCACAGGGAAAGGCAGTCACTTGCAATGGCATACAAGGATAGGTATCTAGCCAAACAGCCTGCAATCAGGGTTGCTATATTTTAGGAAGATTATATTTAGGTTGTGTAGGATGTGTAACCTTTTTTTTTTTTAGTTGCCAGCATGGAATTTGGATTTTCTTTATACAGCTGAAATTTTTCAATGCAACTGTTATCTTTCCAGTTTACTGTTGTCCAGTCAATTCATGTCTGAGGACTGCTAGCTATCAAATCTTACCTAGGTGAAAAAGTGTACATTAAAATGCTTAACAGATTTAAATATTGATAAATAAGCCTGAATTTTGTATTTCAAGAGCAATAAGGACCTGAGGTTCCAAGGGAATGTTGCTGTTTGGAGATTGGATACTTTAAAAAACAGGACCATCTCTTTATTTATTTATTTATTTATTTATTAAATTTATATACCGCCCTATCTCCCTTGCGGGACTCAGGGCGGTGAACAGGCGATACTAAAAACCATGGTAATAAATAGTTTGTTTTAAAATCGAATTAAATAACGGGCCTGTTCTAAAAACACACCCGTAAAACCCCCCCCACTGAAACATAATCAAGCTACGCCAGGCCGGCCACACGGAATAGATGGGCCTTCAGGGCTCGGCGAAAAAGGCGCAGGTCCGCAACAGTACGTAGGTCGGGGGGTAGGTCATTCCAGAGGGCAGGAGCTGCCACAGAGAAGGCTCTCCCCCTGGGGGTCGCCAGCCGGCATTGTCTGGCCGACGGCACTCTAAGGAGGCCCTCTCTGTGGGAGCGGACTGGCCGAAGGGAGGTGTTTGGTAGGAGGCGGTCTTGCAAATACCTAGGTACTTTGCGTATGGGTCTCTCCTCTGTGCCATTTTTGTACACTTGTAAATAAATAGGTATTACAAAATTACCAGAAGTCTCCTATAGTTTTTTTCCTGGTAAAAGCAGGAACAAATGGCAATATGTGGAGTATACAACGGGCTTATTTCTTCTTTTTCACTTCCTTTGTTCTCTACCCTTGTTACTATGTACTTCACCGGCCTTTTTAACCATTATTAAGCATTTTAGCCAGAATGAAGACTAACGATGAAAATGAGAAAGAAAGAGAGAGACAGAGAGTGAGAGTGAGTGAGTGGGAGAGAGAGAGAGAGAGAGAGAGAGAGATCTTTGCACTACATTTCTAGCAATACTGAACAAAGATTGCCAAATCAGTATGAAGGAGAAAATTATGGGATGGGATGAAGGAAATTTTTTAACTTAGAAATTATAGTGAAAGAATAAGAAGATTAAAGATGGTTACTAAACTGAACTCTTTCACCAAAAAGATTATTATGGCTAAGCAGTCTAGAGCTTCAGGGAGTACATGATTAAATGGGTTAAATATGGAAATAGCCAAAACAAAAATATTGGTCTAGATATGACACTGTGTTTTGCTTCCAACTTTATCATCATCATCATCATCATCATCATCATCATCATCATCATCATCATCATCATCATCATCATCATCATCATCATTATTATTATTATTATTATTATTATTA
>NW_015412918.1:0-1824 GCF_001527695.2 Protobothrops mucrosquamatus | reverse complement strand
CTGCGTGGGTTTCAGAAAGGGCAGTCAGAATGCTGGGGGGCAGAAAAAGGGGGCGGGCGGGGGTCGCTCTAATGTGGAAGTCGCCGCTAGAGAAAATCGGATGGACGTTTTCTGGAAATCTGCATGGAAAATCTGATGAGGGAGTTTCCTGCAGGGGGGAGAGGGGAAGCTGTGGAAAAGCTACAACCCCCCCCCCCGTGAGGTTGGGGGGGTGGGGGGTTTTCCATCCCTGGAGGGTTTCAAGGGGGAAAAAAAACAGATCAGATCTGGGACCGTCTGAGGATTCTCGCGCTGGGCCAGGGGGCTGGACTGGAGGACCTCCGGGCTCCCTTTGCAACCTGCGATTTCGTACTTTGGCTAAAGTTTCTAGTCCTTAAGCACCTGAAGCCGTGGTAACTGCCAGGTGTGTGTGTGTGTGTGTGTGTGTGTGTGTGTGTGTAGAGGAGGGTTGCCAAGCACGAGTGAGCTTCCAAGCCTCGTGCATAATTTCTCGGGCCTGGCAGCCACGGAACGGATTGTGCAGCGTTGACAGATCTGCCCAAATGCCCACGGCAGGCCCTGGCATATGCCAGCTGCAGCATTCCGGCTTCTTCCGGCTTGGAGCACGAAGCCCCTTTTGGGGACGAGCGGTCAGCCCAGAAGGGGGGCAGAATTGCCCCCCTTCTCCTTTTGGGTCACTCGGCGGTGCCTGGAGGACGGAGGGTTGAGGAAAGGCCCCGATGTAGCAGCCCTGGGGCCTTCTGGTCGGTCAGCAGGAGCCCCCCACCCCCTCTCCCCACCCCCACCCCCAGCTTTGCTGAGATCAAACCTGATCTGGCAGGAGATCTTGGCTCCTTCAAAGCTTCGGAAAAGGGACCCGTTGCCCTTTTTATTGGCCAAAGGCAGGCAGTCCTCGGCTTATAGGAGCACAATGGAGAGACCAACATTTACGTTGTTAAGGGAGAAATTTGATAAGTGAGATTTGCCCCCATTTGACGACCTTTCTTGCCACGTTGTTAAGTGAATCCCTGAGTTGTGAAGTTTGTAACCCGGTTGCTTCCCCGTTGACTCTGCTTGTCAGAAGCTCACAAAAGGGGATCCCGCCCAGGATCAGTTAAAGCAGCGTCTCCATCCCTGGGCACATTAAGACCTGCGGACTTCAACTCCCAGAATTCCCCAGCCAGCAAAGCTGGCTGGGGAATTCTGGGAGTTGAAGTCCACAGGTCTTAACGTGGCCAAGATTGGGGACCCCCTGAGTTAAAGGGGTGCTGGTGGATGCCACCGACTGAGAGCAGATCTTGGCTCTGTCACTCCCTGGTGAGGGACCCCCAATCCCGCTTCGTGCACCCCCTCCTTCCCTGCACCCCTCCCGACTTTATATTTTACGTGCCGTCTCCTTTGGGGCACTGCCACCGCGTGTGCACGTGTGTCTGTGTGAAGGTTTCTTTCGTGTGGGTGTGTGCATGGGAGCGTTAAGGGGGGGACAAAGAGTGGGGGACAAAGCAGGGAAGGGCTCAGTCAATTCCAAGCAAGCAAAGAGGGGCGTTCTTCTGGGTCCTTTTGAAAGAATCCCCCCCCTCTCTTTCTCTGTCTTTCTCTCTCTCTTTCTCTCTGTCTCTCTCCCTCCCTTTCTCTTTCTCTCTCTTTCTCTCTCTCTCTCTCTCTCTCTCTCTCTCCCTCTCTTTCTCTTTCTCGCTCTTTCTCTTTCTCTCCTTCTTCCTCCCTCTCTTTTTCTTTCTCTCTCTCTCCCTCCCTTCCCTCATTTCTCTTTCTCGCTCTCTCCCTCCCTCTCTCTTTTATCCCTCTCCCTCCCTCCCTCTCTCTCTTTCTCTCCCTCTCCCTCCC
>NW_015412917.1:0-1824 GCF_001527695.2 Protobothrops mucrosquamatus | reverse complement strand
TAGCGTTGTCAGCTCCGGACTCTGGCTGTCTTCAGTGCGTAATGCAGACAGAGCTGAGACTCTATCAGTGCCATCAAAATGGTCTGGTATCTTCTCCAAATGAAAAGTATTTTTGGATCTCTGATGATTTATCTTTTCTTTTTTTCCTCCCTTGCCCTCCCCAACCCCCCTTCGTCTCCTATTGCCTTTGATCTGCAGCGAAACCTCATACCCTCTTGGAGAAATATAGTGATATCTCTTGAAAATATTTGTGGAATGATGAACTGCAAAACATAAAGGTTTCCCCCCTCTCTTTTAGTGATATTATTCTTTAGAATATTTAGATATTATTCTTTAGAATAATAACATTTAGGAAACTGCAATATATAGATACAGAGAACTTTTCTACATTTTATGATTTTGAAATCACATGTCTGGTATTTAAAGACAAAATGAACACATTACTTGCCAAATAAAGACAGGTTTTCGGGGTGGTAAAGTTACAAAGCTTGCCAAGTAATAATTTAATGAAGTATCTACTCACCCTCCTAGCCTTAAATTACAGACAGAATGATAGAAGAAAAAAAACATAGCAATTTCTGCATCCTGATAATATTGTACTTGCATGCATAGTTCAGTATTTTAAAATGTATAATTTAATGCTTTCCTAACTAGCTTGCCTTAATAAGATGGAATTTTTTTTGCTAAGTCAGTAAATCAGACAAAGTAACAAATGCAGACAATATGAGTTGGAAGCATGAAAAATTGCAATTTTTATGAATTGAGGCCCTTTAGATAGTATTCTGTTCTATTGGTTCTTAATTTCTAACTACATACTGAATTTTATTACAAGTGCTTTATATCGCATATAAAATACTTACATAGTTTTTTTTATTCTAACAATTTGCATTTGTTCATATTACATAATAATAATTTGGAAATAGGTAGTACTTATAAGGGGTTTTTGATTTCTTATAATTGGTTTTCTTTTCACAGGATCACTCTCATTTATAGAATGCTTATTCTATAATACTTAAAATGCTCATTGAGAGCCAACAAATTCAAGTAGCTATGGATCTTCTATTTTGATAGAGGATAAGGCCAACTGAGAGTTGTTAGTGCCAGTCCATAGTGCTTGGCCTCATTGACCTCCCATGCATTGATTCAAACCCGGCACAAGGTTTACATGCATAGAAGTCACTGGTGAATAGGACAGCTTTCCTGAATCCAATGTCCTCCAGATATATAATAATAATAATAATAATAATAATAATAATAATAATAATGATGATGATGATGATGATGATGATGATGATGATGATGATGATGATGATGATGATGATGATGATAAAGTTGGAAGGGACCTCGGAGGTCATCTAGTCCAACCTCCTGCTCAGGCAGGAAACCCTATACCATTTTGGACAAATGGCTGTCCAGTTTCTTCTTAAAAACTTCCAGTGTTGGCGCATTCACCGCTTCTGGAGGCAGGTTGTTCCACTGGTTAATTGTCAGGAAGTTTCTCCTTAGTTCTAGGTTGCTTCTCTCTTTGGTTAGTTTCCACCCGTTGCTTCTTGTCCTGCCTTCAGGTGCTCTGGAGAATAGCCTGACAGGGACTTCTTTGTGGCAGCCCCTGAGATATTGAAACCCTGCTATCATGTCCCCCCTCGTCCTTCTCTTCATTAAACTAGACATACCCAATTCCAGCAACCGTTCCTTATATGTTTTAGCCTCCAGTCCCCTAATCATCTTTGTTGCTCTTCTCTGTACTCTTTCTAGAGTCTCAGCATCTTTTTTACATCGTGGTGACCAAAACTGGATGCAGTATTCCAAGTGTGGCCTTACCAA
>NW_015412916.1:0-1824 GCF_001527695.2 Protobothrops mucrosquamatus | reverse complement strand
GCTCAATAAGGATGCTAAGGAACTGGATAGAATGCAGAAAAGAAGAACAAGATGATAAGAGACTTGAAAGTTAAACTCTATGATTTAATTGATGATGTGCCATCAAGTGATATTCAACTCCTAGCTACCACGTAGATAGATTTTCTTCATGATGATCTATTCCCTCACCTGGTCCGGTCTTCCAATTTGGGTTCTCTGGAAAAGCCTCTAATGCTGAAAAAGGTAGAAGGGAGGAGAAGAAGAGGATGATCAGGAACAAAGTAAATAGTTACAGTGGCCTTGAGTGCACATTGGAAGACCTGACCGGGGGAGGGAATAGATTGTCTTGGAGAAAATCTATCTATGAGGCATCTAGGAGTCAAAAATGACTTGATGGCACATAGTCAATCACAATATAGGATTTAACCTTCAAGCCCTTTACCATCTTGTTGTTCTTTTCTGCACTCTTTGCAGTTCCTTAGTATCCTTTTTGTATTATGGTGGCTAGAACTGAGCACAGCATCCCAGGTGCAATCTGGCCAGTGCAGCATAGAATAATGCCATCATTTCTCATGATCTTGACACTATTGTGTATCTCTGTTGATGCAATCCAAACTCGCATTGATTCTTTTGGCAGCTGCAGTACGTATATTTTTTTTCCCTTCTGTTTTAATACCTAGGATTTTAGCTATATATCACAGACCATGCTGTGAGCCAACTTTTGGGAAAAGATAATACTTTAAATCCTATTGAGTTTGGTTAGTGGCATTTCCAAGCAATTGGACTAAATGAATGAGCAATAAAAAAACCTGAATGAAAGAATGAAAACCTGCAGGGGAGACAGAACTTCAGAACCAATAACTAAATCAGCCTTATCATTCGGTAAATCTGAAAGTCACTGGGTTGGGGAAGGGGTTTCAAGGATATCATTTCTTTACTGCCACCCCCAATTTGTGGTCCTCCAAGGCTGATGTATGTATGGTTTGATTAGCAGACAAATGTTTGTCTACTGTATTAAATAGGGTGCAATATTTACCTATGGCATACCTGGAGCTTTAACTTTGTGCAAAATAAAGGCTCTTATTAGATCAGATCTTGGGCTTATCTAGCACCCTGTTCCCCTGCAGAAATCAGTTGGCTGTTGCTGGGAAGCCCGTCAAAAGGGTGAGGTCAAAACTTCTCTTCACCTGGTCTTCCCCAGTGATTGGTCTACCTACTGCCTCTGAATGTCCTGATATGGAAGCGTTTGTTATTTTGCATGCAGTGTTACAGTATCCTCCTGGATGACATTCTATGAGACATCTGTCAAGGTTCCGACACACAGAGACAAATAAAGCAGAACTCCAAGGCTTGCAATTCCTCAAAGAACATGTTTATTGATACAAAGTATTGGCGCTTCAAAAGTGAAACCAAGTCTGAAGTGATGCATAACAATCCCCCAATACAAAGTTAAAAAAATCCCACCCCCTAAGGCCAGTGGCGGCGAACCTATGGCACGAGTGCCAGAGGCAGCACTCAGAGCCCTCTCTGTGGGCACTCGTGCCATTGCCCCAGCCCTACCTTCTCCTGTGGCCCCCTCCTCACCAGCAGCCCCCCCGGAGGAGAGTCGCTCCTGAGCACAGCCCACGCGGAGTAGCACAGCCAAGGACATGGCAGCTGGGAAGCGGGGACAAGACTCCGCCCTCGTGCCCTGTCATGCGCAGATGATGCTGCGGGGTGCGGTTGGAGGGCATGGCCACCATGGTGTTGCTGGGCCGCCTGGGCAATCTGTGGAGGCAGTGGGTGGCCCTGTGGATGGGCAAAGCTGGAGTAGAGTGGGGGCGGAGCAGGTGGGACGGGGCGGAG
>NW_015412915.1:0-1824 GCF_001527695.2 Protobothrops mucrosquamatus | reverse complement strand
CTTTTTTGCTGCTGTTCAATTTATTTGATACTTGCTGTAGAATGTTCTCTATAATTTATCAGATGGGTCTATTATATTTTCTCAATACATATTTCTTTAAAGTATGATTGACCAATTTTGTTGAACCTTTCTCATTCATTATGAACTTAGTGGTAACACTTGTTGTCCTAATGAAGCATGTTTGCACATTAAAAAAAACCTGTAGAAGAAAAAGTCATACATGAAAATACCAGGTGAGATAACAAACCAAGGTTTCTGCTTTTAAAATTTCCGGCTGTTTCCATTCTAGTTCCATCCCTTTCTGGAGAAGAATGATTTCTACAATCTTTCCCACTGGAATCTTTACCTGGACCATAATGGAGAAGTAACTGCAGATATGGACATTGAGGTCTTGGTGATTTCGCCCGAGGGGGATTTGATCAAAAGGAAAGTGGGGAGTATTGAAAGACAGAGAGTTATTATTAACCAAATTGCTCTTTCATGGATAAATCTGCTCAACAAGGTGGGTCAAATATTGTGGTGTTTTCTCTTTTTTCTAAAAATTATGACCCATTTCAAGTAGGCCACCATGGTGGATGACCCTCACTGAGAGTTGAATGTATAGAAGAGAAACTTTAACATTTTGTTAGATTGATTGTGGGGACTTCAGTACTATTTACAAAAGTGTCCTTTAGATGCCATGATAAGGAATATTCTTTTAAAATGATTTAGTCATATCCAATGTTGGATGCTGGGTGATTATTCTTTAGGATGGCGATCATGGATCAAGCTGGTGAGAAATATTCAAGTGCTAGCATTTATGTTGCTAGTAGGTTCTTTCAACCAGTGTCTGTATTAAGCTCTGGACTGAATCAGATGAAATATTGTCATGACTGGTTAGAGGTCCTGTTGGTCCATGTGAGAAATAAGCCTCACCTTGACCAGATTGAGGAATGTCTCTCTTGAAAGGTCACTGATGTTCTACAAACCTGGGCCAGAGTTATCCATAGCTCTCTTTCAGCCCACTTGGATGAGCAATAGGCCTTCTGCTCCTCAGAAGAAGGTCCAAAGGTGTTCATGTTTCACATGAAATCAGAAAGGCTGTTTTGATGTGAGATAATGCCCATAACCTGGGAAACTGAAGCACCGAAAAAAGACTTTGATCCAAAGAAAAGCCCTTCCTCGTTTTGGAAATAATAAGGAAGAATGGGAAACTCAATGCTACTTACATTTAGGCTTTGGCTTGTAAGAAGGCACTTCATCTGAAAAACCTAGAATGCATTTTTTTATCTTTATTGTTAGCCACCTTAAGACCCTCTGAGCAAAAAGGAGGATCCAAATTTAATTAATAAGAAATGTAGGTTTGTCTTTCCATGCAAGTTGGTATCCCCTAATTGTAGTTCTTCAGTAGAAAAAAAAACCCAGATACAGAGTTAGACACAAGTCTTCTACTCTTGTCTTACTTGCTGAAGAGGAAAAGATGCCTGACTCACCCTTTTTAAGGAACAAGTTCTCATGACCTCTCCTGCATCTAATCTCACCCCAGTTCTAGAAAGTAGGCAGTCAGTTTTAGTCTTAGTTGAGAGTCATATGGATTGAAGAAAGAAACACACAAATAAAGAAAGCCCTGCTTTTTAAGGATTTTGTTCCTTTCTATCTGAATTGGGGGATGGTTTTGGAGTACTTTCAAAGGGAAGCAGTTTTGCAATGTTTTATATACTCCAGAAGAAGTCTATCCAGATCCTACTGGTCCAAAGTTTCTTTCTTCATTACATTTTTATTTTATTTAATAAATCTAATATAATAAAAAAATAATGCATCTTTTACGATAATTTCTTTTCCAAA
>NW_015412914.1:0-1824 GCF_001527695.2 Protobothrops mucrosquamatus | reverse complement strand
CAAGGCCCCTTAGAGAACCAGTGACTGGTTTTCATCCATCCTTCCACCCTCCACCATTCGGTCAGAACTGAAGAAGCTTCTGGGAGGAGAAGTGAAAAGACTTCAAGGGAAAACCCAGGAAAGTCCAGCTGCCTTTTGGAAAAGCCCCTTTGGGCCAAGGGAGACCTGGAGGAGGGAGGGTCTCCGGAGAGACCCCCCCCCGGCTCCCCTCGGCCCTTCCGAAGTCTCCGCTGACCCAGCCTGGACTCCTCATGGGGAGCCTTAAGGGAGCTTAAAGGGGCATCTAGTCCACCCCTGCAGGCACATAGAGAAAGGGGGACTGTGGTTCTGATTCCTGGGAGGGGGAGAAAAAGGAAGTCCACAACCCCCCCGAACACCCCTCTAAATTTGCAGCCCCCAAGACTGAAAATGTTCCCCTCCCTCACCTTCTCCGCTTCTATTGGGAGGGATATTGGGGGGGGGTCTGAGTTGCTCCTGCAAACTCCCCCTTTAGTGAAGGGGGCTGGGCCCCTCCCTTTGAGATGGCCTGGGGGGGCTGCAGGGGGGGTCTTTTGGGGAAGGGGACAGGAAAGAGGCCTCGAAAATCATCCAAAGGCAGCTTGTGGGGCTGAAGATGGGGTGGAGAAGAAAAGGGAATGTGGGGATGCAAAGGGCAGGCAGAGCCCAGGAGCATGGGTGTGGGTATCCTGATTATGTCCCCTCCCCAACCGCCCCAAAGGAAGAGGGAGAGGGAAGCATGGATCCAGCCCAGAGGGGGTCTCTTCCCTCCCCCCATATTTCCTGCTAGTTTGGGGGGCAAAGAGGGCCCACCGGGATCCCACGTTCCTTGCAGACAGGTAGACCGAGTGCTGGACCAGCTGAACTTCTGCCTGCCTTTTTCCACCCTGGGGAGAAGGAGGCGGTCCCTCAGGAAGCTCCTCCCCTCCCTCATTTTCCTCCCCCCTCCCGACCGCCCACCAAGGGGGAATCCCGCTTGGACCGACAGTTCCCCATCCTTCCTCCAGGGGGCGCCTTCCGGTAGCCTCTCCCGGCAGGTTTCCCTCCTCTCCTCTGCCAAGCCTGGGTCCCTCCTCTAGGAGAGGCTGAGGACCATGGGCCCTGGAGTCCCTCCTGACGCCCCTCCTCCTCCTCCTCCTCCTCCCCCCCCCAGCCCATTTCCTGGTCCAGTGGAAGTCCGAGTGCCATTTCCTCAACGGGACGCGGCGGGTGCGATACCTGTACAGGACCTTCTACGACCGGCAGGAGTTTCTCCGCTTCGACAGCGCCCGCGGGGAGTACGAGGCCGTCACGGCGTTGGGGAAGGCGAGTGCCCAGGCTTTCAACAGAGATAAGCAAGGGCTGCAGTACCGGAAGGCCTCCGTGGATCGCTTCTGCCGAAACAACTACGAGGTTGCCCAGAGAAATTCCGTGGTTGGCCGGAGAGGTGAGTGGGGGAGGGGGAGTTCCACGGGGGGGGAGGAATGCAGGGACACCCCCCCCCTTTTCATTTCATTTATTAGGACTCTCCCGGAGAAAGATTTGCCCCTCTCAAGCTTCCTCCTTCCGTTATATACTCAAGATGGACAGTATTTAATATTTATTCGTTATGTATATGTAGGGGTGTGGGTCTGTACATATGTTGTACGTAGTATGTTTTTAGGGTGTGTCATGTACGTGTTTCACTTTGAGAGCGGGCAACTACATTTCATTTTTGGTGTGTGCCGTTGAGCCCACAGTAAAAAAATGACAATAAAGGTTATCTTATCTTATATCTTATCTTATTCATTTATTTATTTATTAAATTTATATACCGCCCTATCTCCCTTACGGGACTCAGGGCAGTGA
>NW_015412913.1:0-1824 GCF_001527695.2 Protobothrops mucrosquamatus | reverse complement strand
TTTTTTAAAATTATTATTAGTATTTTTTGTTTGCCACTTAGTGTTTTACTGGATAGAATTTTGATAAATAAATGAATAAATAAATAAGTCAGGTAACAAGGATAGCAATATTTTTTTGTTATTAGAGTTTTCAATTTAAGAGAGAGAGAGAGAGAGAGAGAGAGAGAGAGAGAGAGAGAGAGAGAGAGAGAGAGAGAGAAAGAAAGAAAGAAAGAAAGAAAGAAAGAAAGAAAGAAAGAAAGAAAGAAAAGAAAAGAAAAAAGAAAAATTCATTGATCTGAGAATTCTGACTAATTTCCCAAATTCTGCCTTAAAAGGAAGGAAGGAAGGAAGATTAATTCTTTATTCTACATTTGAGAATTCAACAAATAAAATAGGAGACTTGGGAATTGTATGCAGGTCTGGAGTTTAGTTTAACTAGTCTTTAAGTCAGTAATAAACCATGGTGAGAATCAGGCCATAGGAAAAATAAGTAGTTCACATATCTTCACATATCTCAGCTATATTCTGCGGTGCTTAGCAGATTCATAGGTTGGATGAATTATTCTATTGATTACTCTCAGTATAAATATGTCCATGAGTCATAGATGGCAGGCCTGGTATTAAAAAAAAGAAAAGCATACTTCCTCATTCACAATAACAGAAATATCTAAAATATGTTGTTAGAAAATTGCTCAGACCCTTTGGAATATTTTATCCATCCATCCATTTCTGCCATTTTTGACTTAATTTATTTAAGAATAATAGGAACTACCAGTTAAGATTTCTTTAATCAACTGACAGCCCTGGTGATCTATATTACTGGCACTTCGGGAGTGCATTAAAAATGCATAGGAGAATACTGAATGTAGGAACTTTATGTGGGTGAGAATATACTATTCCATATTCCCTGGGGCAAAAATCATTTATCCATATTTTAATGCTACCCTTTAATCTTACTCCTAAGGCAATTTACAAAAAGAATCAAGTATGTGCAGAAATGAAAAAAGCACCAGACTAAATAATTTTGATAAGATGAATGAAATATCCTGAAGTGAGATGAGAATCCCCCCCGAGTACATTCATCAAATGATCAAACATACAGGATGAGAGGGAAGACCATGAGAATGAAGCAGCCGTATTCAGGAACTTACATCCATGTGCGCTCCCCGTGTAACTATGTTTCAGTGTGTTTGCAGATAGAAGCAAAAGTTAGTTAGCAGGGGGTTGGACTAGATGACCTCCAAGGTCCCTTCCAACTTTACTACTACTACTACTACTACTACTACTACTACTACTACTACTATTGTTATTGTTATTGTTATTGTTGTTATTGTTATTATTATTATTGTTATTATTATTCAATTGTGTCCAATTGTTGGCAACTTTATAGGCAAGTGCTCTCCATGCTACCCTGTCAAGCACAGCTTCTTTTAGTTGTTAAATGTTTGTCTTTGCATCAGCTTTGATAGTATCAAGCAAGCCAGGTCTTTGCTGATTGAAGCAACAGCAGGCCACCATAATATTCCAGCCTCTTTTAGTGGCTGCTTCTGAAAAGTTTCCACAATGCTACCCAAATAGAATGATTTCAGGGCATCGTGGTAAATTTAAATTATGACTTAATGGGCACTGATTGGAGTTGCAGGGAAGGTTGTTGAGAGTGTGGTTGCGCAGCAGTTCCCTCGACACCTGGAGGAAACAGTCTATCTGGACCCGCTCCAGTCGGGCTTCAGGCCGGGATACAGCACGGAAACGGCATTGGTCACGTTGGTAAATGATCTCTGGAGGGCCCGGGACAGGGGTTATTCCTCTGTCCTTGTTCTTTTGGACCTCTCGGCGGCTTTT
>NW_015412912.1:0-1825 GCF_001527695.2 Protobothrops mucrosquamatus | reverse complement strand
ATTTTCTGAGATTGTGGATTTGGGGTTTTCATGAGCTGTAAGCCATAATCATCACAGTTATGACACATCACGGCTTGAACTATCTTGCTTTGCATGTAATGAGTCTATCTCATATATTAGGTTCACCTTTTAAGTTGCATTACTGAAATAAATGAACTTTTGCACGATATTCTAATTTTTCGAGTTTCACCTGTATTTACACAAACCAAAAAACTAGCATAATGTAGCTTTAATGGGGTCTTTAATGTAGCTTTAATTAATGGAGCATTAATGAATTCATTTATCACAAATGAATATTGTTTGCTCTGCCCACTATCCATAGTACACTTTGTACTTTGCACAAAGATGAAAAAGCAGTTTCTCCTTGCTGAAGGAGATATCTCATAACAAGAAGAGTATTATTATTATTATATTAATATTTTTGTTGCTATTATTATAGTTGGTTGCATAGTTAGCCAGATGTTTAGACTGAATTCAACATTTTTATCCACCTATCAAGTCCTTCTCAAAGATCTGAGATAGACAGATGTTTTGTTTGATGGTGTTACAGATATCGTAACAATAATAATATTTTTTTTAAAAAAATGTCCCTGATGCACTTTACAAATCTTCTGAATTGTGAAATATAGTTTATTCTTCTTGGTTTGGATGATTGCCACTGCATTAAAGAATGAGCTGGTCCCCAGGCAGAAGGCCTAGCACCTGCATCCCTATCAGTTACTCTGCTATTACCTAAGTGGTTGCACAGCAAAATGCCCAATGGGAGTTGAAATTCTTGTCTAAAGAAGGCAGGGAAAGAGGATCTGAGTTTTTTTCCTCTCTCTTAGGTTCCAATTAATGCAATTCATTAACATGGTAGACATTTTCCATAGATCTATTCTCATCCTTTCATTACTTTGTGGTATCCGCCATCCATCTTACCCAATTATAGTGTATGCTTTATAGCTACAGTATAGTTAGTTGTCACTTAACAGTAATTAGAATAGGCAACTTTGTTGCTAAGACTTACTGTTGTAAAGTGCAACATCACATGACTGCACCAATAGCAGTTCAGGCAGTTCCAATTGTAGTCATTAAGTAAATCACACACAGTTGTTAAGTGTAATATTACATGGCCACAACTTGCAACTTTCTGCTGACTTCCTCATTGACTTTGCTTGTTGGAAGCTGGCATTGAAAATCACAAGGTGATAAAATGACAGTGGGATGTTGCAGCCTTCGTAATTGTGTGCTGGTTGCCAAATGCCCAAATCACAAACACATCACCATAGGGACATTTCAATGGCTTCAACTTTGAGGACCAGCTGTACATTTCCTCATTCAACATTATCCTAACTTTGAAAGCCCATTGAATGAATTGTTACTAAGCAAGGATTACCTGTAATATGTACATGGAATTCCACTTATCACCTCTTCAAAGGACCACTGGTCTTACTAAGAAAATATGCCTAGCTGAAGCACTATAAAACTGACAAAACAAGAGCCCTGGACATGTATAAAAGAAGTGAACAAGTTAAAGAGGAATGGAACAAAATAGATATTATAACTGTTAGATACACATGGCTAAAAATCGCATTCTATATATATATATATATTATTACTATTATTCTTAAAAAGGTGAGCATTTAAGGGATCTTGTTAATTGTGTAAACCAGTACAGATCTATTAATGTGGGAAGTGGGCACGCTAGAATAGGAGCAAATGTAAAGTAGTCAGTTCAATCAATCAGGGATGTCTTTATGAAAATAAGTTGCTCTCAACTTGTGTAAATCTGTGTATCTCCATGTAAAATAGGAACCTTTCAGCTCAAAGCAGTGATATTACT
>NW_015412911.1:0-1825 GCF_001527695.2 Protobothrops mucrosquamatus | reverse complement strand
GGGTCTCCTCAGGGTGCCGTCAGCCAGACAGTGCCGGCTGGCGACCCCCAGGGGGAGGGCCTTCTCGGTGGGAGCCCCCACCCTCTGGAACGAACTACCCCCAGAGATCCGGGTGATCCCGGATCTCCCCTCCTTCTGCCGCGCCCTAAAGACATGGCTTTTTCAACAAGCGGGTCTGGCCTAGGGAATTTTAGCGGGGGTTTTTAAGGGTAATTTTAAGGATAATTTTAATGATTGGCCTTCTTAAATATTTCCTTTTAATTCGGTTTTTAATATAGATATTATTGTATTATTGTATTGTGGTTTTTATGAGGCTGTTAGCCGCCCTGAGTCCTATGAGGAGAAGGGCGGGGTACAAATTAAATTATTATTATTATTATTATTATTAATTATTATTATTATTATTATTATTATTATTATTATTGTAACTTCGAACAGGCACTAAGCAAACTGTTGTAAGTCGAGGACTACCTGTACTTTATCACTTTTTTCCTTTTTTGGGTCATCAAGTTTTTGACACCTTGCTAGGCGACTGGTGGTACTCGGATATTGCCATATCCTAAAAGTGGTACAATGGGTGAAAAGGTTGAAAAGCCCTGGCCTAAAACATATGTTCTCCATAGAAAACCCCATTACAGTGCAGTTCTAGGCATATTTTTCTGACAACTTATTAACTCCAACAATGTTTTCAATGGATTTTAGCCCTGAATGTGTTTAACTTGGGCTTTTGAGTGCTGATAAAAAGGAAACAAGAGTTGAGGGAATTAACTTTTTAATTCCAGTACGTGTCGAAGTGCATGATTCAAAATAGTTAAAGAACTCAGAATGTAGAAATTGAAAACAATTAAAGAGTCATGAGAGTCATTGGTCTTGCGACAATTCTAAATTAGGCATTTTACAGTATTACTCAACCCATGAAAAGGGGAATAAATACACCAGAGTGCATGAGAAAGTGTTTAGCAAGGTCTGGAATTTACCTTATCCATTTTTTTTTGCTGGGAACTCAAACTTTTCTGTCATGATTTCTTAGATCTGTTTTATAGCTTCATATTCCACGAACCTCTTTCTCTCTCAGAATATATATATGCAGGGATTTTTTTTGTCATAGAACGCCCAGAACGGAGTTCCGGCACCTTTTTTGGATGGAACTTTGTAGGGTAGGCAAGCCGGGTTGTATGACATGTGTGAGTTCCGGCACCTTAATAATAATAATAATAATAATAATAATAATAATAATAATAATAATAATAATAATAATAATAATAATAATAATAATAATAATAATAATAATAATAATAATAGTAGTAGTAGTAGTAGTAGTAGTAGTAGTAGTAGTAGTAGTAGTAGTAGTAGTAGTAATAGTAAAGTTGGAAGGAACCTTGAAGGTCATCTAGTCCAACCCCCTGCTCAGGCACGAAACCCTATACCATTTCGGACAAATGGCTGTCCAGTCTCTTCTTAAAAACTTCTAGTGTTGGAGCATTCACCACTTCTGGAGGCAGGTTGTTCCACTGGTTAATTGTTCTCACTGTCAGGAAGTTTCTCCTTAGTTCTAGGTTGCTTCTCTCCTTGATTAGTTTCCACCCGTTGCTTCTTGTCCTGCCTTCAGGCGCTTTGGAGAATAGTTTGACTCCCTCTTCTTTGTGGCAGCCCCTGAGATATTGGAACACTGCTATCATGTCTCCCCTCTTCCTTCTCTTCATTAAACTAGACATACCCAATTCCAGCAGCCGTTCCTTATATGCTTTAGCCTCCAGTCCCCTAATCATCTTTGTTGCTCTTCTCTGTACTCTTTCTAGAGTCTCAACATCTTTTTTACATTGCG
>NW_015412910.1:0-1825 GCF_001527695.2 Protobothrops mucrosquamatus | reverse complement strand
AGATAGATAGATAGATAGATAGATAGATAGATAGATAGATAGATAGATAGATAGATAGATAGATGGATGGATGGATGGATGGATGGATGGATGGATGGATGGATGGATGGATGGATGGATGGATGGATGGATGGATGGATGGATCGATGGATGGATGGACGGACGGACAGACAGATGATAGAGAGAGATAAAGAGAGATAGATGGAAATGAAAGAAGGATGATGAAGATTAGATAGATAGATAGATAGATAGATAGATAGATAGATAGATAGATAGATAGATAGATAGATAGATAGATAGATAGATAGATAGATAGATGGATGGTAGTATTATTTTCCCTCCCTGCTCTGGGACTATCAAAGCCTCAGAGTGTGATTACCATGGTGTGTGTTTCTGGGTCCCTTAGCCATCTGATCTGCAAAAATTTCTCCTATAGAAAACAAGAACAGCCATGCCCTGATACTTTCTTTAGCCCTTCATTTTCACACATATGCTTTTGACACATTTCTCTCTTTGATATAGTAGATCCCTACTAGCAATGGCTTTTACTTGTTTGTATATACTGTAGCTAACCTATGGCATGAAAGCTGGCTGGGTGACTTTGGTCCAGTCATTCTCTCTTAGCCCAACCCACCTCACAAGTGGTTGTTGTGAGGAACATAGGAGGAGAAAGGTCTGTTGGATATGTTCACCACCTTGAGTTATTTGTAAAAAATAATAAAGGCTGGATAGAAATATAAAATAATAAGATAAATAAAATAAAATAAAATATAAAATAATATAAAATAAATTATAACCTACATCTGACATCCAATTGGAAACCATGGAGTGACCTGTGAACTGTGAAAATGAACAGCTTGACATAAAGAATGTGGCAAACCAACTTAATGGAATTTGGAAAAGCTACCTTTTTGCCAGCTTTCTAATACGCAATATGATGACCAGACAGTAGAATTTTACCCAGAAGTTTTAATAATGTAACATTCTGCCAGTCTAAGCAATTAATTTTCCTGAATAGCAAAAAAGTTGAAATAATATTCTGGATTTAATTTCATAGGTCTTTGACTGATTGCCAAAAACTGCTGTCTTTTTTAAAAAAAAAACATAGCTATTGCTCACATTATCGTCTAACTGAAATGCATTAAAAAATACCTTATCCTAAAATTCCACTGAACAAAGATTAGAAATATAGATGTGCACTCACTGAAACTTACCCTTATACCAGATGGTTAGCATTTGGCCTGGAACTTTATACAAGCATTTTAAGAACTGCTGAGCTAAAAGTTTTCTTAGTGAGAACTTTTAGGTTGAACTTTGGGGATTGCGTGTGCTATGGGACTGGGCTTTGGGTTGGGGGGGGAGGAATTATTCCAAAGTGAAAACAAAATTCCTCTGATGTTTGGAATAGCTTACTAGTTGCACTGGTGGTAGTTAGTGTAGTTACATGTAATTGTGTTTGTGTGTGACGCTATCCTAGATGAATGATGAGGAGTCCCATTTAACATTTTCAGAAGAAAATATGGGCTGCAACAGATAAAGCAATAAGACAAAGTGAATGAGGCAATAGAGCATTTTTTTCTTGACTTTACAGAAAGAGAAACTCTTTAATATGTGTGTGTGTGTGTGTGTGTGTGTGTGTGTGTGTGTGTGTGTGTGTGTGTGTGTGTGTGTTGGCCATCATAAGGATTATTCTACTGTTCTAAGCATTTCCTGCCCCGGATTAGTGGGAAACCTTATTACTATCTTCATCTATCTTTTTTGCAGGCACTCAGTGTGGTTTACTCCACTGTAACTATGGCAGGTACTGATCCCAAATATCAAAGCC
>NW_015412909.1:0-1825 GCF_001527695.2 Protobothrops mucrosquamatus | reverse complement strand
GCTTACAACCTTTGCAGCATCCCCATGATCATGTGATCAAAACTGCCTGAAGAATGCTAATCTGCACCTGAAAGACATGGGTCACCTTGCTCAGGACAACAAGATTGACCTTCTGGACAGAGAGGTCTGAACGACGAGTCAAAGACTTCTACTCCTCTCCTTTCCTCTCCCTTCTACTTTTTCTTCTCTCCTCTCCTCTCCTCTCCTCTTTTCTCTATTCTATTCTATTCTATTCTATTCTATTCTATTCTATTCTATTCTTTCTCTCCTCTCCTCTCCTCTCCTCTCCTCTCCTCTCCTCTCCTCTTTTCTCTATTCTATTCTATTATTCTACTCTACTCTACTCTACTCTACTCTACTCTACTCTGTTCTAGCTATCTGGATTAAAACTGAACAAGATACACTACTCTTCTTTTGCAACGGAGCTTTTGGAGCTTTTGCCAAACTGGTTTACAGGCTGCCATCTTGCAAACCCGGATTGCAAACGTCCGGACGGTCCCCCGCTTTCACGCGCCTTCCCGCAGCGCAGCCCCGCGCAGACTTGCTAGTTCCCGGCGGCCGCCACTAGGGGTCAGGCGCGGACGCTCTGGCTGGGAGGCAGCACGGCTATTCGAGCTGAGGGAGCGCAGGAACCGGAAGCGGAGGGCCAGCGGGGTTTCCGGTTCCGATGCCGGATAGCAATGGCGTCTCTGAGGCGCTACGTCCTGGTCTTCGGCGGCTTCGCTGCTGCGGTGGGGCTGACCCTCTACCCCATCTTCTTTTACCCCATGACCCACCTGGGGGACTACAGTAAGGGAGGGAGGGAGGGAAGGCGGCCCTCGTGGCCGGCTCCGGCCTTCCCTTGGCGGGGAGGGGAGGCGGAGGGACTCGAGGGAGGAGGTCACGGCTGGCCTGCTGGGCTGACCCGCCTCGCTTGCTGGGGCAGAGCCGCCTTTCAGTTGGATCCACAGTTATCGTAGCCACCCCATATATAAGCTTCCTCCTTTAAAAATCTTATTTAAAAAAATCAGCTAAGTGGCAGTGCGTCCCAGCAGCGATCAGGAGGGCGGTTGTGACTGGTCCCCCCCTCTTGCAGACCTTCCTCTAAAAGTCATTTAGGGGATTGTCGCCTCAAGACACCGTCCTATTCTTTTAAAACAAAACAAAAAACAAAAACAAAGAAAAAACAACTAGTGTATTTATTTATTTAGCATATGGCATCTACATGATGCACTAAGTAAATATTTTTATTAATTTATCATTTATAATTAATATAATGTATTATGATTAACATAATATAATAATAATAGCCATATTTATAATGGTTTGTCAGCCAGATGTTCAGACTGGATTTGGCATGTTTGTCTATCAAGGACCTGGGATAGATGTGGACAAGTATTATTATTATTATTATTATTATTATTATTATTATTAAGGACCTGAGATAGGCAGATGTGGATATTATTATTATTATTATTATTATTCTATCAACGACCTAGGATAGGCAGATGTGGATATTATTATTATTATTATTATTATTATTATTATTATTATTATTATTATTATTATTATTATTATTATTATATCAAGGACCTGAGATAGGCAGATGTGGATATTATTATTATTATTATTATTATTATTATTATTATTATTATTATATCAAGGACCTGAGATAGGCAGATGTGGATATTATTATTATTATTATTATTATTATTATTATTATTATTATTATTTTTGTCTATCAATGACCTAGGATAGGCAGATGTGGATATTATTATTATTATATCGACCTGAGATAGGCAGATGTGGATATTATTATTATTATTATTATTATTATTATTATTAT
>NW_015412908.1:0-1825 GCF_001527695.2 Protobothrops mucrosquamatus | reverse complement strand
TATGGATAATTAAGAACTGCTCACTCAAAATCCATATTAATTGTCTTTCACACATCTCCTTGTATTGTTCTTGTATCCTCTCCAAAAGAAGGAAATATGGATTTCTATGTATATCTTCAGCATGTTGTTACATGACATATTTAATTCTTTCTTAGTCATACTAAATTAATTTTGCTGCTTTGCAATAATTATCTATCCCTGTATGACTGATTTTTCTTAAACGCATTATGGCTGTATTTTTCCCTATATATTGTATTGTTCATTTTATTTTCTTCTTACAATAAAGATTGTGTACTAGTTTTATATAAGAATATAAAAGAATGACAAAGATTAATGGACAAAATCAACAATTTTATTTATATCATGATTATGTCCTTCCCTTTCCCTGATACTTGATTTAATTGACTAAAGTTGTTAATGATCCTCTTGGATCAATGTATTTTGATTGTAGCTATAATTCACTCCACTGGTAGACTCGTACATAATTCCACCAGAGTATTTGTCTTATCAGACTTGTTCTCATTCATCATTAATGAAACAAATATTTTTTTTAAAAAAATCAACATTTACTATATTAGTATTAAAGGTAGGAAAGAATATCAAATAATACTAGAAATTTACTGCTATCTCAGCAAATTATCAACAAAATTATGTGTGCTAGGAGGCATGTGACACAGTGGCTTAAGGATACGCAATCTACTGACCAGAAATGGTTGACAATCCAGCAGTTCAAGCACTGTGGAACAGCGTGAGCTCCCATCACTCATCTCTAATTCCTCCCTGCCCACACAGCAGTTCGAAAGCATCATTGCAAATAGATAAATGGGTACCACTCCGGTGGAAAGGCTAGCTGTGTGGGGAGAATGGGAGCTAGAGCTGGACCTGCCTGGACATGAGGCGAGATAGGCAGAAGAGGCCCTGGAAGATGTCATCAATCTGAACACCACTAGCCAGATGATACAAGCTAGTTCGTCCACCATGGCGCACCATGGATAAGCACACAGGGACGAAATCAAACGAACTGGCCATTAGAACTACTCTGTGAAGTGTTGATCTCCCTAACTAATGTATGCCATACAAAATAAGTTGTTTTTGCTTTTGCAGTATTAAAAAGCTGTCTTTTCTAAAACACAATTTTGATATAATTAGTGACTTCATCCACTGGTGATTAATAGGGTGTACAAGTAATCCCTGGTTTACAATAATTCATTTTGTGACCATTCAAAGCTACAATAGCACTGAAGTAACATATGATCAGTCCTCATACTTACAACGATTGCAGCATCCCCATGATCACATATCAAAATTCAAGTGCTTGGCAACTGGCGTGTATTCTACAATGGTCGCCATATCCCAGAGTCAGGTGAATGCCATTTACAACCTTCCCAGCTGACTTCCAACAAGCAAAGTCAATGGGGAAGTCAAATTCACTTACTGACATGATTCTCTTAACAACTGCAGTGATTTATTTAACAACCGTAGGAAAAAAAGGTTGCAAAATTAGGAATGACTCACTTAACAATTGCCTTGTTTAGCAATGGAAATTCTGGTTCCAATTGTCATCGTAAATCAAGAAATACTTGCAAAAATGACATTGTTCAAAGCATCTAGGCTATTGAGTCTTATCAAAAGTTCACCATGGGGAGAACACATTTACATTGGAATTGGCATTAAAATATACTGTCATGGTTCCGATAGATAAAACCCATCAAAAGAACTTCAAGGCAAAATTCTTCCTTAAAGAACATTTTATTCGGGAAATAAAGTATCAGAACTACATAGTTGAACCCAAAACTAAATTCCCTTCCCCCGGATACAAAGTAGC
>NW_015412907.1:11007-12832 GCF_001527695.2 Protobothrops mucrosquamatus | reverse complement strand
AATTATGTCCCAGGAGTTTCTTTTTCTGGAAAGGCCAACTGGACAGTTGACAGGTGATACGTAATTGGATTTCTTAGGGAAATCAACATCCTTCATCCAGTTGGGTCTAGTGGTTAAGACACCAGGCTAGAAACCAGGAGACTATGAATTCTAGTCTCGTCTTAACCATGAAAGCCAGCTAGGTAACTTTGGACCAGTTGCCTGGAGATAATGAGTTCTAGTCCTTCCTGAGGTGTGAAAACTGGTTGAGTGACTTTGGGCCAATCACCAGGAGATTGTGAGTTCTAGTCCCCCCCTTAGGCGTGGAAGCCGACTGGTTGACTTTGGGCCAATCACCTAGAGATAGTGAGTTCAAGTCCCAAGTTAGGCGTGAAAGCTAGCTGGGTGACTTTGGGCCAATCACCAGGAGAAGGTGAGTTCTAGTCCTGCTTTAGACATGAAACCTAGTTACTAAAGTAATGCCTTCTCTGGTTTCAGGCATTGAAAGCATAAATTAGCCAAATGTTACTACCTGCAGTAACACGCCTAAAAGTGGACAATTCCATACAGATGTCCCTTTACCTTCTCATTAAATTTCCCAAAGGGTCTGGGGATTTGAAAGGCCAAAGACTGAATTAAGTATGTCAGGTTAGGTGCCATCAATCTGGTTCCCTTCAGTTACACTGGGCTGCAGATATATCCCAGGGCGTTCCTTCTTCCACCGCTAATCCAATCTACTTAATGAAACTGATTAAGGGTAGAGTAAGTGGGAAGCTGACAGCAATCCAAAATGAAAAATTGGAGATGTCCCCCTGTACTTCATATATATCCTTCTAATGGAAAGGGAGGGGCTCTTTCTTATGCGCCCAATTATATCCCAAAGGGGTTCTAAAGCACATAGAAGAGATGTATCACCAGAAATGTATCTCCTTTGGTGTGTGTTTTTTTTTAATCAATTTTCCTGACATTTTCATATCATTTTACCTCAGAATCTCAGCTTGACAAATTAATAACTATACTTATTATTGAGAAAGTCCTTTAAATTTTAAACGCTTGACAGATGTTAAACTGGGTTAACGTACATGTCGATATTAATCAGATAGCATGAGGGCACATTTTTTTAAAAAAAATTAAGAGTAGTGTAGGAAGCAGCCCTTCTTCCCTGCAGGAATTAAAATGGGGGAAATCCCTCAAAGACAGCAACTGACTTTGTCTTTCTATTTTGTAATACATTTGGCCATAAAAATGACAGAATGATAGTAAATTAATAAGGAAATACGTAAGGGTGGATGTCTACTCTTCTATACAAAGGCAAGCTTGTTGGCCAACTTCCTTGTTTTTAATCTGATCGTTGTTCTAAAGATGTTCAGCCACACACAACATTTGATAGTGCCGGACAGTACAATATAGAGAACTAGAATCTTATGTCTCCCCAAAATTGTAAGCTAAAATGCTAGATGAGGGGAAATGCATTTTTACAGAAAAAATGTTAACTGAAGTCCATGTCTCCCCTTACTTTTTGCTTTTTAATCTTCTACAAGGAGATGTTTCCTATGGATATCAAGAGAGCTGGGGGAGAATGAATTTAAGCTTTTGTGAGACCCATGAAGCAGATACCCATACAAGATGGGTGTTGGTGTTGTTGTTGGAGAAGGAGAAGGAGAAGGAGAAGGAGAAGGAGAAGGAGAAGGAGAAGGAGAAGGAGAAGAAGAAGAAGAAGAAGAAGAAGAAGAAGAAGAAGAAGAAGAAGAAGAAGAAGAAGAAGAAGAAGAAGAAGAAGAAGAAGAAGAAGAAGAAGAAGAAGAAGAAGAAGAAGAAGAAGAAGAAGAAGAAGAAGAAGAAGAAG
>NW_015412907.1:0-1661 GCF_001527695.2 Protobothrops mucrosquamatus | reverse complement strand
CAATCACCAGGAGACGGTGAGTTCTAGTCTTGCCTTAGGCATGAAAGCCCTCCAAGACAACCAACAAAGCATTATGCCATCAAAACCGACCAATGAAAATCATACTTTTTAAAAAAAAATCACTCTCAATTATGAACAGCGTCGGCAGCTTTCACAATGAAAAAGCATATCAGCGAGAGAGCAAGGCAGGTAATTTTTTAAATAATACTTGGAGGTGGGGTGAACAAGCGAGGAACATCATGCAGAGGCAGCACAGCCCCCCCCCTTCTCCAAGCCTCAAATCCTTCAACTGCTCAACCAACCTGGTGTCTCTCTCTAGTAAGGAATTGGCCCTAGTTGGAAAACTAGGCCAGCAATTTTGAATTACACGCAGAAACGTGACTTCCAGGAAACTGATTTTAGCGGTATTCTTCCGTTTCAAAGTTTGTCACAGTCAACACAGCCCAAGTAGAGATGTGTATCAAGTGCAACCAACAAGAACTACCAACAGACAATGCACTTAATACACTTCCCTATTGCAGCCATTTACAGGTGTGTGGACTTCAACCCACACAATTCCACAGCCAACATGGTCATGGATGAGAATTCTGGAAGCTGAAGTCCACGTTCCCTGGAAGTTGCTAAGATTGAGAAATGCTGTAAAAAATACGTGAGAATGACCTTGGGAGACCCGGAAAGAATGACCGCTTAGAGAACAGTCAGATACTGGGTAACATAGCTTAATGGGTGGAGCAAAGAGAATCAGAAGGGACTCTCCCCAAGTTATTGGTTGTAAAGATGATGGTGTGAGAATTGCATTGTCGCGCTTACAAGATTCTGTTAATGTAGCCTCACAATAAAATAGAATTAGCTCAACCGGTCTTGTTTCCTGTCTGCTGTCCCTGGAAAGATGGGCAAATGCTAACTTCATATCTGCTCTCCTCCAGAGCTAAAGCTAGGCAAATTCGGTACAAACTAAATTAATCTTGATTTCATTAAATCTCGGGTCTGCGATGCCATTTGCTTCCCCTCTCTGAACTAATGTCTCTTGTCAAGGCTCTTAATAACGACGATCTGCCATGGTGTGTTTGATTTAAGCTTGTCAAAGGATTGCACTGGGAGAAGCTCACCGCTTTGCTTGGAAAGAAAATGGGGGCATCCACTCACTTTATATAGGTCGAGGCCATCATTCCAATAGGCTTATATTGACTGGGGCCTGGTGAAGAAGTTGGCTGATGGGGGGAATACAGCAACTCAGAGCCCTAAGGCCAGACTAGAACCCGTCAATACTAAAGCTACCTTTAGTGTAAGGTTACAGTAATAGGATCTGGAAAGCCTGGAAACACACACACACACGCACACACGGACGCACACACGGCTTTTATGTTCCAGAGAACGAGGAAGGGTCAGATCTGAGGTGCTTTCTCCATCTTCATTCCTGCTTTGGACTCAAATGTCTCCTCTCTGTCTGACTGTCTTTCATCTCTATCCATCTCTCTTTCTATTTCTCTATCTCTATCTCTATCCTTCTCTCTTTCTATTTCTCTGTCTCTAGCTCTATCCTTCTCTCTCTCTCATCTATCTATCTCCATCAATCTCCATCCATATCTGCCTGCCTGCCTGCCTGCCTGCCTGCCTGCCTGCCTGCCTGCCTGCCTGCCTGCCTGCCTGCCTGCCTGCCT
>NW_015412906.1:0-1825 GCF_001527695.2 Protobothrops mucrosquamatus | reverse complement strand
TCACCTCAACAGTTAGGCACCATAAATCAAGGCTAAATAGAAAGCAGATTAATCAGAGCTACAGACAAAAAAAAAGCACGTGTTTCATTACCCATATAATCACTAACATGATTGCCAGACAAGCTAAGGCACTGTACATAGGGGCTGACAAAATATAGTTCAATAGAGCACCAGAATTGAGCTTGGTAGAGCTGCATTTGTACTAAATCCCATCTCTTTTTTTGTTAAGTCACCTCTCTGGATATCACTGACTGAAAAAGAAAGGCAGGGAAGATGGAGAAGGAAGGGAATGACAGATAATTCTAACTGGGGTGTACTTAGAGGTGTTCTGTTTGGCAATATTTCATTCTAGCAAATGCCAGGGTTATGTTTCTCTGCATGAACTTGGAAAAGGGTCACATGAAGCAACCACATGGATGATCTCACCTTTTGAACATTTGGCATTTTAAAGTGATTATATATATATATATATATATATATATATATATATATATATATGAATGAGATAAAGAAAGGGAAATATGAGACCACTCCCCAAAAACAAAAGAAGGCCCAAATCATGAAGTCATATGTTCCTAATCTCAGATTTATTTATTTTTAATTGTTTTCATATTGGGTGAATAAGTCAATGTTGGAAACTTTCAATAGCTTAAAGTTTAATATTTTTTCATGGCTGTGACATCAGACATCTCTAGACACAAAACTTCTTTAGGCTCACAGTGAGCACATCATCAGTTGTTAGAAGGTTTACAATTTTGTCTCAGATATGAAATTATAAAGCTTTTGAGTGGCAACACAAAACACTATACTCTCTGCTCAACTCTGTTAAGAGCCTTGCCTGAAACATTACTTGATGAAACAAACTTATTTCCTAACAAAAACTAAAAGTTGATTTGGGGGGGGGGGGGTTACTTGAAAATATTCATTGGTCCAACAAAGTACTTCATATATAGGGCTGGACTGAAAGTTCTCTTAAGAGAAACTTCACTTTCAAATTAGAGTGAAAGAGAAACAAACAAAAATCCTATCAATTTTAGAAAGAATTAGACAAACCTTTCTAGAGGTGTAATAAAACATACTACAGTTGCTAGGTAAATACGGTCAACCCAAGTTTGACTTCAGATGACCACCTGGACATGGCCACCCCAATTTCTCCCTTTAACATTTACCTTACCTTAAAGATTGTCCTTGATGGAGTGAAATCTGACTTTATCCCATGGAGTGAAGTCTGACTAATAAATGGACAATGTCAAGCCAGTCCTGGAGGAAAAAGGTCTTCTAGACTAATGATCATTGGTTAACATTCAGGCAGAGAACAATCGCACTCAGGGGATGTGGATATTGGGCAGATGCCTGTTGAGTTCACTCCAAAAGAATACAACTCTCTTTGTTCCTTTCCCATATTTTAAAATTTTTATCCTATTATCATAGAATTGGTCAAGATTTTCAGCTAGTTTGGAATTGAAGTCAAGTTCTAGAATCTCTTAATCTCTGGCATATAACCATTAAGGGTTTCATATAGAACTAGAACTAAGGAGAAACTTCCTGACAGTTAGAACAATTAACCAGTGGAACAACCTGCCTCCAGAAGCGGTGAATGCGCCAACAATGGAAGTTTTAAAGAAAAAACTGGACAGCCATTTGTCCGAAATGGTATAGGGTTTCCTGCCTGAGCAGGGGGTTGGACTAGATGACCTCCAAGGTCCCTTCCAACTTTATCATCATCATCATCATCATCATCATCATCATCATCATCATCATCATCATCATCATCATCATCATCATCATCATCATTATTATTATTATTATTATTATTATTATTATT
>NW_015412904.1:0-1825 GCF_001527695.2 Protobothrops mucrosquamatus | reverse complement strand
CAGAGTGCTAATTTTAGAACTGTTTGTTCACAGATCATTTTTGTCTTCAGTATCTAATTTGGATTAAATTATCTCGTATGTCAACAGAACTCAGCAGTGGCTGTGTAACCCTGTTAGCACTTAGAATTGTCCAAGCAACAATACAGAACTCTGGGACCAGCTTTTCAAAGAATGATAAGGCCTTAAAGGGATGGGCTGACACTAACTCTTGTTGGTGTTTAAAAGCATGTAAAGTTTTTCAATTTATTTATGTGGATATTATTTGCATGTTCAACTTTTAGTTATAAATTAATTTGTAAATGAATCAATGCCAATTATCAAGTTGAATGGCATTATTAATAGGAACTGAAATAGAATCGTGTTTGCTTCTGCCTTGCAAATTCTCACGGGAGAGAGGATTTGGTTCAACATTTTGCTCACTTTTTGAGATAACAATCCAGTGTTGCAATAGTCTCTTCAAAGGTGTTTCCCTTTGCTGTTCTTTTATTTCACCAGAAAAACCTGCCTTCTAATGCTATTAAAATCCTATCGATGCTTGCATTATAAATTTCAATCTGATTTTTAAAAACAGCTTATACTATCTTCCAACAATACCATAAACTATAGTTACTCTAGACTGGCCTGGGTGCTAAAATTGAACAGATAAATAACTTCATATCTCAATTATCCACATCCAGCTTCCTATGAAACAGATAATGCAGCTGCCCTTGTTCTATGTAACTCTGCTCTTATAAACTATTCCTATGTAGCAACAATCAATTTTAGAAATCTCAGCCAGATAAATGAGCAGGATGTCTGATTATATCTGATTATATCTGCATATCTGGATACAACCATGCTTGAGCTACAAAACTGTACACCAAAAACAACCCCTCTCCACAAACTGTTCTGCGAAATATAAGGTGTTTAAAAATTTGTATGAAAAAATGTCAACCTTAGAAGACAGATAAGATAATCTCACTGAAAAGGAGAGATAGTAAAAAATTAAAGCCTAACATATGCAGTGCTCTTTAAAAATAAAAAGAGGTAAAATTGCCAGTTCTATATTACCTAGATCAGTGGTTCTCAACCTATGGGTCACGACCCCATTTGGGGTCGATCGACCATTTCACGGGGGTCGCCAAGCAAGGCTGTCCGCCATTTTTTCCCCCTTTTCCGGCGGGTGCCTTACCTCCCTTGGGCTGGGCCAGCTGGTGGTCGGCCTGCTCCGTCTCTGCCGCTTGCCAGCTATGCCTCGGCCGGCGCAGGGGGCGGAACCATGCATGCGCAGCGCTCCCGGGCAGGGAAAGTCCTCGACTTATGACCGGTTGGGTAGTCCTTGACTTACGACCGGTTTAGTCCTCGACTTACGACTGGTTTAGTCCTCGACTTATGACCGGTTTAGTCCTCGACTTACGACCAGTTGGGGTCGCGGCATTAAAAAGGTTGAGTACCACTGACCTAGATGTATTTACTTCTGTAACTTGCATACTGAGACAATATGCTTGGATTTGAGGAACATATATTCCTCTTGATTTGTCAGAACGGATGTTACACATTTATGACAATGTAAGAATCCAAATGTCCTGAAATCAAACAGTGATTTCATCCACCCAAACACATTTATTTATTTATTTATTTATTTATTTTATTTATTTTATTAAATTTATATCCCGCCCTTCTCCTTGCGGACTCAGGGCGGCTAACAATCGGATAAAAATACACAAATAACATTACAAGTTTAAAAATTAGTTAAAAAGGAAATATTTGAATTTGATCTAATTAAAATATAATTAAAACCCCCTCTAAAAGTTTCCCCTAGGCCAGTCCCGCAAGCTGGAATAAC
>NW_015412903.1:0-1825 GCF_001527695.2 Protobothrops mucrosquamatus | reverse complement strand
AAAACATGTGTTTTCCGGATCCTACCTCTCCTTCAAAAGTTAGGCCATGTTCTATCTCGCATTTCTTGGCAAATAGCCAATTGAGCGTGAAAAGTCAAAATTTGAAACTGACCTTCAATTCGAAAAGTATACATATATTCTTGTTCCCCACAGGTTAGGGAACAAGAAAAAACATGTGTTTTCCGGATCCGACCTCTCCCTCAAAATTTAGGACAGGGCCTATCTCGCATTTGTTGGCAAATAGCCAATTCAGCATGAAAAGACAAAATTTGAAACTGACCTCAAATTCGAAAAGTATACATATATTCAGGTTCCCAACAGGTTGTGGAACAAGAAAAAACATGTGTTTTCCGGATCCGACCACTCCTTCAAAAGTTAGGCCAGGGTCTATGTTACCTTTGTTGGCAAATAGCCAATTGAGCATGAAAAGTCAAAATTTGAAACTGACCTCAAATTCGAAAAGTATACATATATTAAGGTTCCCCACAGGTTGGGGAACAAGAAAAAACATGTATTTTCCGGATCCGACCTCTCCTTCAAAAGTTATGCCAGGGTCCATGTCGCATTTGTTGGCAAATAGCCAATTGAGCATGAAAAAATTTGAAACGGACCTCAAATTCTAAAAGTATACATATATTCATGTTCCCCACAGGTTAGGGAACTAGAAAAAACATGTGTTTTCCGGATCCGACCTCTCCTTCAAAAGTTAGGCCATGTTCTATCTCGCATTTGTTGGCAAATAGCCAATTGAACGTGAAAAGTCAAAATTTGAAACTGACCTTCAATTCGAAAAGTATACATATATTCAGGTTCCCCACAGGTTGGGGAACAAGAAAAAAAATGTGTTTTCCGGATCCGACCTCTTCTTCAAAAGTTAGGCCAGGGTCTATCTAGCATTGGTTGGCAAATAGCCAATTTAGAATGAAAAGTCAAAATTTGAAACTGACCTCAAATTCGAAAAGTATACATATATTCAGGTTCCCCACAGGTTGGGGAAAACGAAAAAACATGTGTTTTCCGGATCCGACCTCTCCTTCAAAAGTTATGGCAGGGACTATGTCGCATTTGTTGGCAAATAGCCAATTGAGCATGAAAAATTTGAAACTGACCTCAAATTCTAAAAGTATACATATATTAAGGTTCCCCAAAGGTTGGGGAACAAGAAAAAACATGTGTTTTCCGGATCCGACCTCTCCTTCAAAAGTTAGGGCAGGGTCTATTTCGCATTTGTTGGCAAATAGCCAATTAAGCATGAAAAGTCAAAATTTGAAACTGACCTCAAATTCGAAAAGTATATATATATTCAGGTTCCCCACAGGTTGTGGAACAAGAAAAAACATGAATATATGTATACTTTTAGAATTTGAGGTCCGTTTCAATTTTTTTCATGCTCAATTGGCTATTTGCCAACAAATGCGACATGGACCCTGGCATAACTTTTGAAGGAGAGGTCGGATCCGGAAAACACATGTTTTTTCTTGTTCCCCAACCTGTGGGGAACCTTAATATATGTATACTTTTCGAATTTGAGGTCAATTTCAAATTTTGACTTTTCATGCTGAATTGGCTATTTTCCAACAAATGCGAGATAGGCCCTGTCCTAACTTTTGAAGGAGAGGTCGGATCCGGAAAACACATGTTTTTTCTTGTTCCCTAACCTGTGGGGAACCTGAATATATATATACTTTTCGAATTTGACGTCAGTTTCAAATTTTGACTTTTCATGCTGAATTGGCTATTTGCCAACAAATGCGAGATAGGCCCTGTCCTAAATTTTGAAGGAGAGGTCGGATCCGGAAAACACATGTTTTTTCTTGTTCCCTAA
>NW_015412902.1:10692-12517 GCF_001527695.2 Protobothrops mucrosquamatus | reverse complement strand
CCCAAAAGAAATGAGAGATAAAAGAAAATGCCAAACGTAAAAAAAAAAGAAAAAAAGTTAAAAATAAAAGAAAAGACAAAACGGAAGATTAAAAAAAAGAAAGGTCAAAGGTAATGCGAAATAAAATTAAAAAAAAAACCATATACAAGCATCAAATAAAATGTCAGCTAAAATAGAAAATAGAAAATGATTCAAAATAATAGAATGAAAATAAACGCAGACAGCAGACTGAATTGAGGGCCAACCCCACCCCCCACCCCCGGCATAGCCTCCTTCCATCCCATAATTCTATTTCCCCCCCCCCAAATTTCAGTGGGGCAGCCCAGAGAGTGGGTGTGGGGGGCTCAGGGCTGCCTGGAGCCCACCCACCCACATTGCTGGGTCTCTTTTGTGCGTTCCCGCAAGTTGGGTAAAGAGACAAAATTGTATTTATTGATTACTAAATCTCTGCAGTGCCTGACTCTTCCTCCCAGCCCATTCGCTGGCTGCAAGCCAGAATTAAACCATGGTTCAGGGGGTTGGGAAGGGCACATCCCTGGCTGTCTTCCCCCGCCTGGCACCCCCCCCACCCCCCGCCTCATAGAACCACCAGACTGGAGGGGAACCCTGGAGGTCTTCTAGTCCAGCCCCCCTCCCTAAGACAGATCCCTTCAGCCTCTCCGAGAAGGTCCCGTCTCTGCTACCCATCTCACAGCTCCTTCCTCAAACGTAACCCATAAGCCTCAGCCTGGGTTATCTCCAGGGCTTATTCCCCCCCAGGCCGGGCCTGGACAGAAGGGAGTGGACGGGAAAGGGGGCCAGACTCACCTGGGATGGAGAGGCGGTCCTGATACTTGGGGAGGAAGGGGTCCACGGTCTGCAACAGGACCCACATGGTGAGGCAGAAGAGGGCCGTCAGGAAGCCGTAGAAGACCAAGTAGAAGAGCAGGATAAGAGCTGGAGGGGGGAGACAAGGGGGGGGACAAGGGGGGGGGACAGGAGGCCAGGTTAGTGACCGTGTTTGAGGACCCCCCCCCTCCTCTTCCTCCGTGTTATCGTTTTTATTTGCACAGATTTGAGCATTGAATTAGCCAGTTTTTCTCCACCTTGGCAAACTGGAAGATGGGTGGACTTCAAACTTCCAGAATTCATTCATTCATTCTTTCTTTCTTTCTTTCTTTCTTTCTTTCTTTCTTTCTCTTTCTTTCTTTCTTTTTCTTTCTTTCTCCCTCCTTCCTTCCTTCTTCTCACCCAATCTCTTTCTTTTTCTTTCTTTCTTTTTTCCTTCCTTCCTTCTCTTCCTTCCTTCCCTTTTCTCCTTCCTTTTCTCTTTCTGTTTCTCTCTTTCTTTCTTTCTCCCTCCTTCCTTCCTCCTTCTCACCCAATCTTTCTTTCTTTCCTTCCTTCTCTTTCTTCCCTTTCCTCCTTCCTTTTTTCTTTCTTTCTTTCTTTCTTTCTTTCTCAGCAACTTGAAGATGGGTGGACTTCAACTCCCAGAATTCATTCATTCATTCATTCTTTCTTTTCTTGCCTTCCTTTCCTTTTTTCCTTCATTCTTCCCTTTTCTTTCTTTCTCTTTCTTTTTTTCTTTCTTTCTTTCCTTCTTTCTTTCTCAGCAACTTGAAGATGGGTGGACTTCAACTTCCAGAATTTTTTCTTTTCTTTTATTCTTTTCTTTTCTCTTATTCTTTCTTTCTTTCTTTCTTTCTTTCTTTCTTTCCTTCCTTCCTTCTTTCTTTCTCAGCAACTTGAAGATGGGTGGACTTCAACTTCCAGAATTTTTTCTTTTATTCTTTTCTTTTCTTTCTTTCTTTCTTTCTTTCTTTCTTTCTTTCTTTCTTTCTTT
>NW_015412902.1:0-1792 GCF_001527695.2 Protobothrops mucrosquamatus | reverse complement strand
GGGTCTTCCTGACGCCCCCCGCCCCCCCCGCCGCCCCTAGCCTCACCCCAGCTGGTGCCGGTGCGCCCCATAAACTGGTGGGTGCGGGGGTTCCAGACGAACTCCTTCCAGTCGTGCATCACCTGCCCGCAGCTCTTCTTCTCCTTCTCGACGGCCATGGCCAGGCCAGGTGGGGCTGGGGGCTGGCTGGGGGGCTGGCAGGGGGGGGCGGACTCGAGCGCAGGGGCCCCTCCCGGGGCAAAGCAACCAGGTGAGGCTGCTGCAGCCGCCGCCGCCGCCGCCGCCGGAGCAAGGTGAGCGAGCCGAGATGCTCCCGAAGGGAAAAGAGGACGCCGGGCAGAGCCGCCGCCGCTTTATCCCTCCTCGGGCCCCGCCCCCCTCGCCCCTATGCAAATCAGGCGCCTCGGAAACCTGCCAGCCAGCCCCGCCCCTCCACGCCCCCCCCCCGCCCCCGCCCCCGCCTGGACTTCCCAGCCGGTTGGTGGCAGGGTCTTGGGGGCTGGAGGTGGGAGGGGGCGTAGAGGGGGGTCTCTGGGTTTATGGCTAGGATATAGAATATACAATATAGAATAGAAATAAGGAATAGAATAGAATAGAATAGAATAGAATAGAATAGAATAGAATAGAATAGAATAGAATAATAAAATACAGAATAGAATAGAATAGAATAGAAATAAGGAATAGAAATAAGGAATAGAATAAAATAGAAAATATGGAATGGAATAAATAGAATAGAATAGAATAGAATAGAATAGAATAGAATAGAATAGAATAGAAATAAGGAATAGAATAGAATAGAATAGATAGAAATAAGGAATGGAATGGAATGGAATGGAATAAATAGAAGAGAAGAGAAGAGAAGAGAAGAGAAGAGAAGAGAAGAGAAGAGAAGAGAAGAGAAGAGAAGAGAAATAAGGAATGGAATATAATAAATAGAATAGAATAGAATAGAATAGAATAGAAATAAGGAATGGAATGGAATAAAGAATTGAATAGAATAGAATAGAATAGAATAGAATAGAATAGAATAGAATAGAATAGAATAGAATAGAATAGAATAGAAATGAGGAATAGAATATAAATGAATAGAATAGAATAGAAATAGATAGGAAATAGATAGGAAATAGAATAGAATAGAATAGAAATAGAGTTGGAAGGGACCTTGGAGGTCTTCTAGTCCAACCCCCTGCTCAGGCAGGAAACCCTATATACATTTCAGACACGTGAGATCCAGCAGCCTTTGCCCTGTGGGGAGGGGAGGGGGGGGGCAGAGGGAGAGGGAGGTGGTCTTGGCAGGTGGAGAACCTCTCCAGGGCTTCTTTGCTTAGGATGGAAGCGGGGAAGGTCAACGTCCAGAGACCCTCAACAGGCCACACTATGGTCTTCTCCCAAGAAGCTACGAGAAGTTTTTTTTTCTCTCCAATGAACAGGGGACCTTCTCCCCCAGGGCTTCTCAGCCTCCGGTGGACTTCAGATCCCAGCTGGCTGGGGGGATTCTGGGAGTTGAAGTCCCACCTGTCTTAAAGTTGCCCAGGTTGAGACAGCCTGAGCCATTCAAAGGGCTGAGGAAAGGGTGCAAATTCCATGGGATGTCAACCAAGCTTGAGCCTTGGAGAAAAGCCAGCCCAGCAGATCTTCAGAAGTGCCCTCTTATCAGTGGTGTCCTTCCCCCCCCTCTTCAGATGCCCAGCAAGGTGCCCCCCACGCTGACCTTGAATTTGAATACCACAAAGGGGAACAAAAGAAAGGAGGAAGGAACATTTTAATAGATAGGTGTAGAAAGGTTTTTCTG
>NW_015412901.1:0-1825 GCF_001527695.2 Protobothrops mucrosquamatus | reverse complement strand
AAATTAAATACCGTATTTCTTTACTATATTTCCTGTTTAAGATACCCAGCAAAAAGATCTCTGGTTTCCAGTCTACCGGTTGATCTATTATTTCTTCAATCCATTTTTTTATTTTGGCCCAGTATTTTTTTGCAACTGGGCATGTCCACCATAGATGATAATATGTTCCGTATATTTTTTTGCACTTCCAGCATATTGGAATTTTTGACAGATTACCCGGTCTCTCTACCAGAGGAGATCGAGATGGCACTCCTTCAAGAATTCTTAAAGAACCCAAATATAAAATTGCTGACTTCCAAGTATCACATAATTGTCCTTTGGTCATTTGCAATTATACTCTTTTTTTTCAACAAGACGCTCTCATAGGAAAGCTTGACTCAAGATTCTTTAGAATCAACCAACCAGAAAAAAAAGAGTCTTTTCTAACAAGTTAGGAATTTAGTTATTTTATTTATATGGTCAAAGTTAAAATTTTATAAAGTTAGAAAGATACTAAGGGTTCAGATAAATTTGAAATAAGATTTTGAAATTAGAAAACTGTATATTAAAAAAACTATAAAGCAGCTGCCATTTTATTGTTCATCTCATTTTTCTTTTGCTTACTTCCAAGTTCTCCCCCCCCCCTTTTCTATCTGGTAGCACAAAAAAGCACAGCCACATGGCACATTAAAGACTGCTGTGCTGCACAGCTGGCTTTCCCTTATAGCTCTGTGTTTCTGCACGCAGGAAAGATTTGACAAGATTCTCCAATTCAAAGAAAAGAAATGAGACCCGTCCATATGCCTGAACTATGGTTCTCTGCCATCCTTAGTAGTGAATACGCTGGTTGGAGTTTCTGGGAATTGTAATTCTGTAATATCCATACTTTATGCACCTGTACAAACTGGAGTACATATCACTGTGGATAGATTGGCACAGCTTATGGCGTCAACACAAGTATACGCATTATAGCTTAGTGCAGTGATGGCGAACCTTGTCCAAACTGCAACCCAAAACCCACTTATGCATCGTCGAGTGCCGGGTGGGTGTGGCCCATTGGATGGGTGTGGTCCATTGGGTGGGCGTGGCTGCGGTGGTAACGACAGACTGGGTGGGACTAAAAAGTTCAATCAATCAATTCCAACTTTGCAAGATCTTTTTTTTCCGTGAGAAGTTGAAATTGACTGATTGAACCTTTTTCTCTTTTTTTGCACACGGCGGCGGAGGCCTAAAGCGAAAAGGTTTTATAAAACCCAGCTAAAGGCCTAGGACTGGGGCGACAGCGCGCGTGCCCACAGAGAGGGCTCTGAGTGCCGCCTCTGGCACCCGTGCCATAGGTTCGCCACCACTGGCTTAGTGTAACATATCAGCCAAGTCCTACCTTCTTACTGGCAATGACTCTCTAATGTCCTAGACAGATATATGATATCCTTCAAAAGCAGAGTCAAGATTCAGCAATTTCATATATGCAAAGCTGGTTTTACCAGTGAGCTATAGATTTGCCCCCAAATTTTAAAAAATCAATTATGTTCAGTTGCCACATTGGAGGTTTTCCACTTTCATAAGTAGCAGCTAGTAATGTAGAGTGGGCAGACAGAGTGACAGGTGAGCAAAATTCCCATCATGAAGAACATTTAGCCTCCATTTAGCATTTGACAATATACTAAAGAAAAGAAGATGAGGAAGAAGAGACAACAAACAACCCAAATCCTACTATTCTGCCCATACTATTGAGTCCTTCCCTCCCTCCCTCCCTTTATTCCTTCCTTCCTTTACAAATAAGCAGGCCTTGGCTAGCTGTCTAGCACAGGTCAACCTCTCTTCTCTGCATTTTGGCCTTAGAATT
>NW_015412900.1:0-1825 GCF_001527695.2 Protobothrops mucrosquamatus | reverse complement strand
AGGGAAGATGAGGACCTATTGGCTGCTGGGTGAAGAGAAGACGGCCGTCATCTGAGGGGGGCCCTCCCTCTGCAGGGACCCGGCAGCAGCATCTGCTCCCATGAACTTGCGGGGGATTCACTCTGCCTTGGAACAGCGAGGGAGGGTGAGAGGCGGCCAGCCTGCAGGCGAGGATGGCTTTGCCCCAGGGAGGCAGCAGTTATGCCTGGAGGAGGGGAGGAGGCCTCTAGTTGCCCCGGACATCAAGGGGTCTTCCCTGCCCAGGCAGCAGGCACTTGGGAACCCACCTGCTGAGGCAATCACAAATGCCCTTTGCCCAGCTGGGGCCCCTGGCCCCAATCGATACACCCACACACACCCTTGGCTCAGCAGGCTGAGCCAGCCTTCCAGCCCTGATGCCCATTTCCCCCCTCTGGTTGCAAATCCGGGAATCAGGAAAGCAGTTTTGTCCAAACAGAAAGAGGAGGGGAGAATAGCCCCCTCCCCTTCCATTTAGCAAGAGAAAGGATGGCAAACGGGTCTGCCCAGCCCCGGCTGCTTTTGTGGCAGGGGAACCTTAAGGAAGCTTCTGGTGGTTGGGCTTTCAGCTCTTGCAGGAATTTAGCAGGGAAATCAACACTTTGAGGAGGGGACTCTGCATTCCCCCCCCCCCCGCCGCCGCCTGCATGAGCTTGCTGTTTCCCAACTGGCCCAGATGATGGTGGCAAGGTAGCGTTCACAGCTTGGGGTAGTTGGTCGAGGTATTCGGACATGGGAGTTGTGAATATTGCACACTTCCTGAAAGGGGTGTCACCAGTCCGGATGCTGGAGGTGCCCTGTGGAGAGGGATAAAGAAGCTGAGTGCGTCACCCACCCTCGTGGCTGGGTCCGAGCTGCCTGGCCAGAACATACCCTCCATGCTAGAACAACAAGTGACCGGGCTGCCTGCCCGCCTGCCATGTCCTTTGCAGCCTCTCAAGGACAAGCCTCATGGGAGGAGGCAGGAAAGGCATGGCAGCACCAGGTTGGTGCGGGACAGGATGGCACTCACCGGCACCTGCTGGGCACGTTCGAGCCAGAATGTCTGCGGTTGTTTTCTAGCCGGTAGTCATGGGGCTGTATGTCCAGGTTCTAACTTGGCTGCCTCCTTTGTTGTCCAATCACCACAGCCAGGGGGCGGGATCTCCCCACGGGCACAGGGAAAGGTTGTTGCTGGTTTGTGCCATGGCGTCAACCCTGCCTGCCAGCTGGGGAGAAGGGCAACAAGGAACTAGATGACCTCCAAAGTCCCTTCCAACTCTATTGTTCTGAAGCAAGGTGGCCTTGACTCAAGATCTCCATCTAGGCTTGGGAAAGTCCCTGAAGATACAGTGGAGGAGGACTCCCACTGCTAGTACAGTATTTAAACTCTCACCCAGCAATCTGACACAGAAGCACCTGTGCTCAGAATGGCTAAGGTGTAGGTCTTCTTGTCTTCTGCAGCTCTGTGGCCTTGAGTACCCCCAGGGTCCTCTATCTCTGGGTCACGGTTTGATCTGCAATGGGGCGAGCAAGTTCACAATCCAGACCAGTTGGAGGAAAGAGGCCACCCTTTCACCTTGACAGGCCCACAATAATACCTGGCTGCTAAGTGTATGGGGGAGCGGCGGGGGGGGGAGAGAAGGTCCTGTTCCTTACCTGTGTTTCTGGTACAGAAGATGCTCCATCATGGCCTCTCGCTTCCCTGGGGATAAAAGGAGGAGACAAGTGGGGTGGGGAGCATCTATGGAGTGGCTGGAAAAGACTCTCGCCCAGGGACGGAGACAGGAAGCCCCCCCCCAAGCTTTCTGCAGGGAGGGAGACGGGA
>NW_015412899.1:0-1826 GCF_001527695.2 Protobothrops mucrosquamatus | reverse complement strand
CTTGGAAATATTCCACCCATCTCCCCACCCTCCCAGACGCCAGGAATAGAAGACTTTGAACCGTAATGATTCATGTTCTAATCACAGGAAACCCTTTGGGGGCACCTGCTACTTTTTAGAACAGAGTTGGAAAGTGCAGATGGATTTGGCAGGTGAAGAGACAAAAAAATAATTTTGAGTAATAACCAGCTTCAAATCCAAAAGGGCCCTCTTCCACATTACGAGAGGAAAGCTCCACTTCCAGCTCCACTTCCAGTAATTGTAGCTGGTCAAACAGCCTTAAGGGTTTCTAATTTGACAGCCATATGCCAGCAATAGACACCTGTCCCCATGGCTGACTTTGTTAGGTCGGCCTGAACAACACGCACCTGTATGCATTTTTCTAAAACACTTTCCTAAAAGAGAGAGAGCCAGTCTGGGCTTTATTAAGCCGCTTTGAATTCTCTTTAATTTTTTCTTTCTTTCTTTCTTTCTTTAAGCTATTGGCTGCAGCAATTATACAAAGCTCTGTTTTATTGAATTCAATAAGCAAGGTACCTAAATCTTTTTTGACCCCTTTAGAGTGAATCAAAAGACATCTTTAGGGCAGCCCTGAAAAAGACTTCAAGGACTCAATGGTCCTATTTTTTTTTTCCTTTTTGGAGGATATTTCATTTTTTTTTAAAGTAACAGAATAAAATCTTCGGTCTACGGAGGATTTCGACTTGCAGTCTTGCACCTGATGCTGTCTAGTAAAGTTGGACTACAAAGCCCATCCTCCGCGGCCTGTATTACCCTTAGAATTAATGTCAGTAAAAAGCTGCACAGTGACACCTTGTAGAGGAGGCATAACAATAAATTATATATATATATATATATATATATATATATATATATATATATATATATATATATATATATATATATATATATATATATATATATATATATATATATATATATATATATATATATATATATATATATATATATGGCTGGAAATAGAGCTAAAAATCCGACTCTTGGGTACGTCCATGTTATATCGAAATAATTGCGATCACCAAGAGGAGATGAAATATTTATAAGCGATTAAAAGGTTTAAAAAACAATTTAAAAGCAATAAAACATTGTTAAAATTATCGGCAACCAAGCTTTCGTCGGGCCCTCCCGACATCATCAGGGTTGCTGAGGCGGTTTTTGGGAGGGTTTATATACAGTTTTCAAATGCCTGCATCCGGCTACGCGAGCGTGTGACCGGGCCCCGGTATATGCGCTCCTGCGCGGTGCCTGTTTTCCTTTTACCCGCACGTAAACGTTTTGCCTTCTTTCCCTGTTTGCTATTATAGGGCCCCTGGATGTCTTCGTCTGGGATCGCTTGGGGTTCTTTCTTACATCCTTCATCCATTTCAACTCCTTCATCCTTCCCCTCCAAGCCATCCATTCTTTCCCCCTCATTCATTTCACTATTAATCCCTCTTCTACCTTCACAATCACTCTCATGTGTATTGGCTCCAATTACATTCTCCTTCGTACTACCGTCACCCCCTCCATTCGGCTCGCGGGGCTTCCGGGGGTCTCCAATGGACTCCCGATCAGCTCCTCTTTTACCGGGTCTCCCCACCGAGTCTAGATTGATCAATCTAGACTCGGTGCCGTCGGCCAAGCAATGTCGGCTGGCGACCCCCAGGGGGAGGGCCTTCTCTGTGGGTGCCCCCACCCTCTGGAACGAACTACCCCCCGAGATCCGGACGATTCCGGATCTCTTAACCTTCCGCCGCGCCCTCAAGACATGGCTTTTTCAACAAGCGGGCCTGACCTAGGGTGAGTTTTAAATAGGGACAATTTTT